>NW_007739492.1:9774-11399 GCF_000696425.1 Galeopterus variegatus | reverse complement strand
GGCCAGTATGAGAATCCAAACCCTTGACCTTGGTGTTCTAATACCACGCTCTAACTAACTGAGCTAACTGGTCAGCCCCCGTTCTTGTGTTTATAGTACTTTGTGGCTCCCTGTGAACTTCAGGATGAAGTCTAAACTTCTTAGTTGGACATATAATGTCCATCATGATCTGGTCCTTGTCTGCCTCTTTAGTTTCCACTCTTCCCATTCTCACATTCTGAGCTTTAGCCATATTGAACTTTCTATAGCTTCTGAAACCAATAGTGTTGTCTCTTTGTTCTGTTGCCTTTGCTGGTTTCTTTGTGTGGAGTGTTGCTGGGCCACCGGGCCGGCCCTTAACATGGTTTTTAACTGGCATTTATATTATGATTTCTTTGGTATAATAAAAATAGAAATACAAAACAACAAAAATGCGCTTCACTTGGAACTGTTAGCACTTGTTAATTAAGCTTATAAATATACTTTGTTTTAATTGGGTTGCATTTCTTAGTTTAATATAGGAGGTAATAAGTTATTTTAAACTATTTTAATGTCACGTTCATTTGTTGTTTTTACAGATGCTGAAAATGATATGAGACTGAATATTTTAAACCAGGTAAACTCATTTTAAGGGAGACAGTTTTTGACATTGGTGTACCAAGAAAAAGTATTTCGATTTATTATAGGTGTTTGTTTTTTTTTCACAAATTCATGTGAATTTACCCTAAGAACTTTCATTTCAGTGATTTTATGTTTGCTGATTCATAAACCTTTTGCATCACAAGTTGACATAATTTAAAAAGTTGCATGATCGAAAAATACAGGTATATCTTTTTGAAGATTAATTTGACAAATGTTATGTATGTAGAGACAGTGGAAGCAGATCCTGTACCGAAGCACGGAATGCATTTTGAGTTTCCTTGTTGAATTCGAGGGGTTGTTCCTATTTCTAATAATTACAAGTTATTTTGTAAATAAATAAAAATAAGTATATGTATATATTTTAATATAATAAAGAGATCTATAAGAATGTCTAAAATGAGTGGCTTTTAAGATGGTTCAATGTTGAATTCTTATAATTTTTATATACCACTAAAAAAATTAGAAACACAGTTACATAGTTTGCCTGCTTTTTTGTAAACTGGAAATTTCTTGTTATCTGAAAACACTGCTTTAACATTTTTGTAGGATAACAATCTCACTGAAGACAGTGTGAACCTTAAAGTGCACATCCAAGTTTTAGAAAAAGAATTCATTATTGAGCCAAGAAAAAGTGGGTGCTGTAAAAACTGGGGCAGAATTAAAACGGTGTGTGTATTATAGTTTACAGCTAATGGCCAGTTTATATCAGAACTGAGAGTCCTCTGGATAAAGCTGATCTCATTGATGATTGTCAGGCCAGGTGGAAATACCGGGACAAGGTTAAGAGTATGAGAGGCTGGCCAGAGTTTATGTTTAGAGATAAGCCAGTAGGCACACAGATATGAGCAGAAAAGATAGGTACAGGCCCTATTTTGGTTTCTGATGAAGGCCTGACAGCAGCAGCACACACAGGTGGGTCAAGAGGTCTGGAGAGGCATACTGTAATAACTGTAGCTACTGCTTATGTGCTCCAGAATGTGTCCATTGTGGTGGACAGGATTTCT
>NW_007739492.1:1480-9764 GCF_000696425.1 Galeopterus variegatus | reverse complement strand
AGAATTCATTATTGAGCCAAGAAAAGGTGGGTGCTGTAAAAATTGGGGCAGAATTAAAATGCTGTGTGTATTATAGTTTACCATTAATGGCCAGTTTATATCAAAACTGAGAGTCCTCTGGATAAAGCTGATCTCATTGATGCTTGTTAGGCCAGGTTGAAATACCTGGATAAGGTTAAGGGTATGAGAGACTGGCCAAAGTTTATGTTTAGAGATAAGCCAGTAGGCACACAGATGTGAGCAGAAAAGATAGGTACAGGCCCTATTTTGGTTTCTGATGAAGGCCTGACAGCAGCAGCATATACAGGTGGGTCGAGAGGTCTGGAGGGGCAAACTGTAATAACTGTAGCTACTGCTTATGTGCTCCAGAATGTGTCCAATGTGGTGGACAGGATTTCTTTGTGGTGAGGGATTAAGAGGGACAGTTTCAGTGGTAGAAGTAGGGTCTTTCTTGTATATGTTGGTAGCAAGGATGGAATTCTTTGGATTAAAATTCTGTATGGGGAGAGGTATTCTTAGTTCTGTACCACTTGACAGTAAGTCCTTGGCTAAGGCAGGTGCTTAAATATGGTGTATTCAGTAATATACACACTGAAAAACTTCAGACAGTACAAGTGGAGTATCCTTTGCTTGGCCTTTCCCAGAGGTGATCTCTTTTACCACTTTCTGTTATATCTTTTCAGACTATATCTATGCATGTATGATTTTATATATAAAGAGATTTTAAAAAATATGTGTCAGTATACTAAAAATATTGTTCTTACATACCTTAACATTATATTTTCAACATCTTTCTACATTAGTATATAGGCAGTGTTTCTCAAAGAGGGTGCCATTGGCATTTAAGTGAGAAGATTCTTAGTTGTGTACACTGTCCCATTCATTATAGGATCTTTGCCCCCACTTTTTATATACCCACTAAATGCCAGTTACTTTTGAAATTACTATATTATAAATGAGGATATTTCAAAAAGTTTATAGAAAGATTCATGTTATCTTTTAATTCTATTTCGCAAATTTTTTGAAGTACCATCATATATTTTCTCTGTTCTGTTTCTGCTCCCATTGAATTCTGCTGTTTATCTGACTGGCCTAGGTATATTTTATAGTTTTCAGACTCTCTGCACATATTTGGTAGGGCCTGTAACATTGTCATGATATTCTTGGATTCTGTAGCTATTCCCGATAGCTGTTTCTCCTTTCTTTTGATGTTAAGTAGTCCATTATAACTATTTCTTGAATTGTGTCTGCTGTGGGTTTGTTTACTGATAAGAAATACCAGAAGACACCAAGGTCGAGGGTTCAATCCCTGTACAAACTAGCCACCAAAAAAAAAAAAAAAAAAATGCCAAAAGTACCTGCAAAGCTGTATGTCCTCTTAAGATCTACCTGAAAGAAATGTGTGGTTCTCCTAATTGAGCAGATAACAGACAGTAGAAAGATGTAAGAGAATGCTGTTTTCATCTTCCAGTTGTATTCAGAATAAACGTTTAAATCAGAAGGAAATGAGAAGTGTGATGCATTGCTCTGAGACAGCTTTTATTGCTTTCTTTTATAAGGTGTAAGTCTTTTTATTTGAAGGAATTTGAGACTCTAGATACCATAGAAGTTTGATTTTTAAAAAATCTCTGTCAATGGGCCAACCCCATGGCTCACTTGGGAGAGTGCCACGCTGGTAGTGCTGAGGTTGTGGATCCTATCTAGGGATGTCCGGTGCACTCACTGGCTGAGTATGGTGTGGACCACACCATGCTGAGGGTTGCGATCCCCTTACCGGTCCAAAAAAAAAAAAAAATCTCTGTCAATGAGAGAAGGCTTTATAGTAATTTATAGTTTATCAACAAAACTTGTAATCAGAGGTTGAAATAATGTTGAAGCATAGAGAACTCTACCACTTCTGGCATTTTGGAGAAAAGCATTAAATAGCTAATAATGGATTATATATAGATACATTTTTATGTCAGGTTTGAGAGAGGGGATCCTTGTCTGTGCTCAAGGTAGAAGGTAAAGGAAGGAAGGAGGGTACTTTATTGGATCAAGAAAAGGTTCCAGTTTCTGACAGAAGCAAGCAATAAGGGGGATTCCTTTAATGAGGGAAAAGAAGTCTTTTATTTTCTAATTAGAGAGGATAAACTTTAGAGTGAATGAGTGTGGATTTTGTACATTTTTATTTAGTCTGTGGATTACTAAATTGATGACTGGATGTTAGGGAATGGAAATGAAGAGAGCTGGAGACTTGGACATTTTGCAAAGTATGTATGTGGAGGGAGAAGAGCAGATAAAGGGAAGCAACGGTGGGAGTGGGATAGGAAAGACTCAAATGTGGAAGGTTGTGTGTAAAGAAGCCGAAGCTACAAGACAAACACACTTGTTGCATCTTGTCTAGGGTTATAGAAATGTTTTATTTGAAGCTGCAAATAAAATTGCAAATTGAATAGTATTGTTTAATTTTATATTTCATTATTGAGGTATTAGTAATGTTTCCAATACAGACAATTTAAGATAGATTCCAGGTTTTGTTTATTTATATGTTTTTAATCTTTTGGTGTCTCTTCTTCAGTTCACAGTATATGTTGCTTTTTTCCCCTTTATCATTTAAGGAAGAACTTCAGATATCACTTTTAAAACTGAACAATGACTATGAAGTAATGAAAAGTACAGCTGCAGGAGATATGAGCTTGGAGTCAGAATTACATGACTTAATCAGAATTACATGACTTAAGACTTAGTTTGGAGGCAAAGGAACGAGAACTCAATCAGAGTATTAATGAAAAGGAAATACTGCTATCCACGTTAGGAGAATTGGACAAACAGAACGAAGAAGCTACAAAGGTAATATTATATTAAAGACAGTGAGGTAGCACATTTTACTCAGCAGACTGAACACTGGGTTAACATGTAAAAATGATGGGCATAATTTAATTTTGTGATTTAATTACTATTTTAGTTCACCGATGCTCTACTCATAGAAATTGCCAAATACTAAAGTGCTTTTGGCTTTTCAGACCATGTAGTCTCATTTGAAACTACTCAACTCTGCTGCGTGGCCATGTTTCAATACGATTTTATTTACAGAAACAGATGCAGGCCTGATTTGGCCTCCAAGATGTGGTTTGTTGACTCCTGCTCTAGTGTTTAAGAGTTGAAAATAAAGAACATATATAGTTTCCCTTCTTCGGTAAAATGGACTTGCTGTAAGATACTAGTAAATACCTTTGTAGGGGATGTTGGGATAGGAAAAAGGTTGTTTTTAAGAAAGATTAGAATTATCTGAGGATAATTCTATTATGTATGAAATTTTGTGAATTTTTTTTATGTACTAAAATAAAATTTTGTAAAGTTACCATGCATATTAATTTTTCTTTCAGCACATTATTTTGATAAAAGATCAGCTATCAAAACAACAAAATGAAGGAGATAGCATTATCAGTAAACTGAAACAAGATCTAGATGATGAAAAAAAGATAGTTCATCAACTTGAGGATGATAAAATGAACCTTACTAAAGTTTTAGACATGCAGAAAGAAAAGTTAATTCAAAGTGAACTGGTCCTGAATGATTTGCATTTAATCAAGGAGGAGCTTGAGGATAAAGTTGAAGATTTAGTAGATCAGCTAAGTAAATCACAAAAAAATAATTCAAACATCCAGAAGGAGAACCTTGAACTTAAGGAACATATTAGACAAAATGAGGAAGAGCTTTCTAGAGTCAGGAATGAGTTAACTGAGTCTCTTAATCAAGACTCTAATAGTACTTTTAAGGATAACTTACTTAAAGAAAGGGAAGCTGAAGTTAGAAACTTAAAGCAAAATCTTTCAGAAATAGAACAGCTCAATGAAAATTTAGAGAAAGTTGCTTTTGATCTGAAAATGGAAAATGAAAAGTTGGTTTTAACATGTGAAGATGTAAGGCATCAGTTGGAAGAATCTGTAGCTGGGAACAGTCAGATTTCTCTGGAAAAAGACACTATTGTGGAGACCGTAAAAATGGAAAAAGGACAAATAGAAGCAGAATTGTGTCAGGGTAAAGAGAGGCTGTTGGAAGAAGCAAGCAAGTATGAGCAAAACATTGAAGAACTATCAAATGCACGTAACTCAAGCACCTCTGCCTTACAGCTGGAACATGAGCATTTCATTAAACTCAGTCAAGAGAAAGACTTTGAAATAGTAGAACTCAAAAAGAATATTGAGAAAATGGATACCGATCATAAAAAAATGAAGGAAATTTTGTCATCTAGTGAAGAGGAGCAGAAACAACTGACAGAAGTTATAAAGGAAAAAGAACTTTTTATTGAAAAACTTAAAGAAAAGTGTTCAGAGCTGCAGGAGGAATTAGATAAATATTCTCAGGCCTTAATGACAAATGAAAATTTAAGGCAGACCATAGAGGAAAAGGACAGAAGTCTTGGAGCCATGAAAGAAGAAAACAATCATCTGCAAGAAGAACTGGAACGACTCAGGGAACAGCACAGTCGAGCTGCACCTGTGGCTGAGCCCAAACCACTTGATAGTATTACAGAACTAGAATCAGAGGTATCTCAACTGAATATAATCAAGGGTCATCTTGAAGAGAAAATTAAACATCAACAGAAGATAATTGAAGATCAAAACCAGAATAAAGTGCAACTACTTCAATCTTTACAGGAGCAGAAGAAGGAAATGGATGAGTTTAGATACCAGCATGAGCAAATGAATGTCACACACACCCAGCTCTTTTTAGAGAAAGATGAGGAAATTAAGAATCTGCAAAAAGTAGTTGAACAAATCAAAACCCAGTTGCATGAAGGAAGACAGGACATTCAAACAGAGAATCCTGATATTTTACAAGAAACAAAAGTTCAGAGCCTTAATATAGAAAATGGAAGTGAAAAGCATGATTTATCTAAAGCTGAAACTGAAAGATTAGTGAAAGGAATAAAAGAACGAGAACTAGAGATTAAACTTCTAAATGAAAAGAATATATCTCTAACTAAACAGATCGATCAGTTGTCCAAAGATGAGGTTGATAAACTAACTCAGATTATCCAACAGAAAGATTTGGAGATAGAAGCTCTTCATGCTAGAATTTCTTCAGCTTCCTACACCCAGGATATTATGTACCTTCAACAGCAATTGCAGGTCTATGCTAGGGAAAGAGAACAAGTATTAGCTGTTTTGGATGAGAAGACTAGGGAAAATAGCCATCTAAAAGGAGATTATCATAAAATGATGGATATAGTTGCAGCCAAAGAAGCAGCCCTCATTAAGCTGCAAGAGGAAAACAAAAAATTGTCCACTAGATTTGAAAGTAGCAGCCAAGATATGTTTAGAGAAACTGTTCAGAATTTATCACGTATCATTCGAGAAAAAGACATTGAAATAGATGCATTAAGTCAGAAATGTAAGACTTTATTAGAAGTTTTACAAACATCCAGCACTGGTAATGAGGCTGGAGTTGTTAATAGTAATCAGTTTGAGGAGCTTTTACAGGAACGGGATAAATTAAAACAGCAAGTAAAGAAAATGGAAGAGTGGAAACAGCAGGTGATGACCACAGTACAAAATATGCAACACGAGTCTGCTCAATTTCAGGAAGAACTTCATGAGCTTCAGGCAGAAGTTTTGGTTGACAGTGATACTAATTCTAAATTACAAGTGGACTATACTGGCCTGATCCAAAGTTATGAGCAGAGTGAAACCAAACTCAGAAGTTTGGGGCAGGAATTAGCAAAAGTTCAGTATAACATGGGGCAGCTTTGCAATACTAAAGATCTTCTTTTAGGAAAACTTGATATGCTTTCTTCCCATTTCTTTTCTGGATCATTACTTCCTTCCCAGTCAGCACAGTCTCTTAGAGCAAGTAAATCTGATATATCAAGTGAATCTTCTCAGTTGCTTCAACAAGAGGTAGGAGAGTTAAGGAAATCCCTGCAGGAAAAAGATGCAACAATTAGAACGCTCCATGAAAATAATCACAGATTGTCTGATTCGATTGCTGCGACCTCAGAGCTTGAAGGAAAAGGACATGAACAAACTGATTCAGAAATTAAGCAGCTAAAGGAGGAACAAGATGTTTTACAGAAGTTACTTAAAGAAAAAGACTTCTTAATCAAAGTTAAAAGTGATCAATTACTGTCTTCAAATGAAAATTTCACTAACAAAGTGAATGAAAATGAACTTTTGAGGCAGGCAGTAACAAACCTGAAGGAGAGAATATTAATTTTAGAAATGGACATTTGTAAACTAAAAGGGGAAAATGAAAAAATAGTAGAAACATCTAGGGGAAAGGAAGCAGAATATCAAGCATTACAGGAGACTAATATGAAGATTTCTATGATGCTGCGAGAGAAAGAGTTTGAGTGCCATTCGATGAAGGAGAAGGCTCTTGCTCTTGAGCAACTATTGAAAGACAATGAACAGGTAGGTTCTGGTTGGAGTATTGTAGAGGGAAGTTGGGGGTGGAGGAGACTTCTTTGTTTCAGTTACTTTACTGATATCATCTTTGAAGAGGACAATGAATTTGTTCATTCAAAAATATTCAAGATACAGTCATATGTTGCTAAAGGATGGGGATGCATTCTGAGAAACATCATTAGGCAATTTCGTTGTTGTGCGAACGTCAGAGAGTGTACTTACACAGACCTAGGTGGTTGGTATAGCCTACTACACACCTAGGCTGTATGGTACAGCCTATTGCTTTGATTACTGTCAAATACATGATCAGTCATTGACCAAAGTATTTTTATGGGGTACACAGCTGTATTTTGATTTGAGGTATCTGGAAGTTTCTCCCTCAAATTATTACATATTTCCAAATATTTTTAGTAGTAGGTTAATCTTTTACAGCCTGATAAGTAGGAAAAAAGAGTATAGTAGCAATTAATACCCTTAGAAAATAGAAATTTGTTATAAGAGATATTTTAAAGTCACTTAAACACATTTTAGGCTTATTTCAGTAGCTGCTAGTAGTGGTTAACATCTTAGGGATTCTTATATGTAAAGGAAAGCCCTGTGAAATACTACATCTTTGAACATTATCTATAGTAAGAAATATGCTTTACATTGTGACATAGCAGCACGTGTCCGTGTGTGTGTAAAACTGAAAAGTTTCAAGAACCAGAAATTACCCTTACTACACATGATACTCTATTAAAAAAAAAAACACCCCCAAAACAGTGCTGCATAAACCATTGAATTGATTTTTATGAATCGATTAGTCATAACCTGGAATTTGAAAGGTGTTAGCCAAGAGTAGTAGTTTTCACATAGTAAACTCAGTAAATATTGTAATCCCAGCTCTGTCACACATGTGACTTTGGGTATGTTTTGGCCTTATTGGTTTGTTTATTTAACCATCATATGGAGGGTCATAACAGTTATATGGAAAGTGTCCATTGCATTTCATATAATTAAATTTTTACATGTGTTTCATTTTAATAAGAATTATTGAAGATCTGTTACATCATACTGTGATAGGTGCTGTGTATGGCTTGTTTGGTAGTGCCTTTCTACTCTGATTTCTATACTTTTACTAGTAGAAATTTGGAAAAGAGTTGATAGGCAGAACAATGGAATATTCAGCAAGTGCTTCTTGAGCATTTATGTGTTGCCAGGCACAAGATAAACTTCTTTTGTCAATTAAGTTCTCTCCTAGAGTCTTGGATTAAAGTTGTGAAAACTTACTTCATTTGTTCTTCTTGGCCATATATCTGATTAAATAGGTACACTCATGGTCAGTGGTGAGGTGTTCTCATCCTTCAGAGATAACTTTTTAGCCTTAGTGGTACTGGTCTATAATTGGTGTGAAAAAGACTCTTAGAGGGTACAGCTTCCTATTTATTACTCACTAACCAAATAGGCACAGTGTCTTATGGGTGTAAGACTACAACAGGAGGAATGTAGAACAAGTCTTCTGTTGTAAATATTCTTTTTTGTTTTGCAGTTTTGCATCTTGTACAATTTAGTTCTATTTCATTGACATTTACACATCTAAAGTGTGCAGATTTTATTCGGGCTCTCCTACCTTTTAGGAAGCATCCCTAAGTCAAGTATTACTAAAGTATTACTTGAGGGTAATTCATATAAACTAATTAATTTATTCCAATATTCTATGCAAGGGGTCTTCCAAAAGTTCATGGAAAGATTCATATTTTCTTTTAATTCTGTTTTGTCACAAAATTTTTGAAGTACGCTCATATAATTTGAGTACCTTTAATAGTACATTTTGAGTATAATAAATTACATATTTTGGGGGGAGAAGGGGATCTCCTGTTCTCAGCAGGAGATCTTCAAATCTATATAATTTC
>NW_007739492.1:0-614 GCF_000696425.1 Galeopterus variegatus | reverse complement strand
TGAAAAACTATTTGGAAAATATTGGCCATCCTATTTAGGAGGGGATGTTGAAGTAAAAGGAACAGATGGTTTTATGTTTTGGTTTCAATGATTTATCCTGGGGGAAACATCATATATTGTTAAAGAAATGGAAAGTTTACATAACAACTTAAAATAATACTAAACTATAAGTAGATTCATTTGATATGCATATTAAAAACAGAGAAAAGACGTGGCTGTAAACAGCCTGACACTTTTCCGTGTTTCTTAGAATTCCAACTATCATTTGAAATTCATGACTCTACTTTTGCAGTGATGGGTTATCTTTTTTCTGCTGTCGTTAATATATTGTACTTATATGGAATAAATTTTCATTATTGTCTAGCAAGATATCATTCCAAAGTTGCTTTCATTAAGTTGTTGCCAAAATATTCTTTTAAAATAGACTGTACATATGAAATGATTTCCTCTTTATCTTTTTCTAGATACTGACACTTATTTTCTTGAACAACAGTTGTGGGTGCCTGATGAATGGATATCCTTGTGTGCATACGCACCTGTGTGCATGCACACGCACACACCCCCACACATACATTTTATTGGTGATTTGGAGGCTCATGAACACTTTGTTGTAT
>NW_007739491.1:35815-36101 GCF_000696425.1 Galeopterus variegatus | reverse complement strand
AAGAGTGCTGCAATGAACACTGGAGAACAGGTATACCTTCGATTTGATGATTTCCTCTCCTCTGGGTATATTCCCAGCAGTGGGATAGCTGGGTCATATGGTAGATCTATCTGCAATTGTCTGAGGAACTCCATGCCATTTTCCATAGAGACGGCACCATTTTGCAGTCCTACCAACAATGTATGCGAGTGCCTTTTTCTCCACAACGTAGCCAACATTTATCATTCACAGTCTTTTGGATAGTAGCCATCCTAACTGGGGTGAGATGGTATCTCATTGTGGTTTT
>NW_007739491.1:29353-31833 GCF_000696425.1 Galeopterus variegatus | reverse complement strand
ATTTTCTGGAAGATCATCTCTTCTAAAGTCCCCTAACCTGCTCCAATCTGGAAAAGTTGCTGCCTATACTTATGAACAGCTTTTATCTTGGGATCTTCCTTCACCAACATCCTGGGGATCCTATTTGCCTCTTTAATGTATGAATCTTCCTCTTTCTTTCTTTATTTCCTATTTTTTTTGAAGGTTAACTTATTTTTCTTTTAATGTTTCTTACATTTCTACCAACATAAAACAAGCATATACTCTTTATGTTCAAAGTTCTCATACAACTATAAAAGATAAAACATTTATAAATTAAAACAAAAATATAAAACCAATAAAATGTGAACTAACCACCTATGTTTATTTAATATAACAAATGATGTTGTTTGCTCAAATAAAACTCTTCTGCTCAAAAGAAATAAATCACAGGTATTGGTTTAATAGAAAAAGTTGTAGCTTCTGTTTTTGGTTGTTGTGTTTTTTTGGTGGATGATTGGTATGGGGATCTGAACGCATTAACCTTGGTGTCATAACCTGTGTTTTAACCAACTGAGCCAACCTGCCAGCCTTAAACCTGTAATTTCAAATCCCATTCTGTAAACTTTTTGAGTGTTTTACTTTATAATGTTGAGAATGCTTGTTCACATAAACATCTTATTCAAATGGTATTCATAAGGTAATCAGAGCAGAGTATTAATCACACTTGTCAAATGGTAGTCCTCAATTGCCAATTTTAAAACCGTGAATTGACAGGTTGAGAAAATTAGAAGTTGTCTTTACTAAAATCTGCATTAATGACTATTGAATATGATTAGTTTCATATTTGGAACAGAAACATTCTTTGCTATTTATTTGCTATTATATTTATCGCTAATGGACTGTTGCAAGTTACTCTGCACAGGAGACTCGCAGCACAGTGTTACTATTTCTGGTACAGATCTTTTCTGAGTAATGCAAGACCCTGTCTGTCAAGTCAGAAAACATCAGGCATATTATGTGTACAACAGCACACCACCATTTTTCTCATCTTCATACAATCTATGTTCTGCAGCTTCAACAGTTTGTTTTTCAAATCAGATTTTAATTTTGAATACTTAACACTATTGTTGATGTGCATTTCAGTTTCTTCATGTTTACTAAGAATATGTGATAAAGCTGCCAATTTTTGCACCCATCCTCATTTTTCAGTTTATTTTTTCCTTCCCCAGAGAATTTGCAATATAGACAAAACAGAGTCTTTTGAGGTCTAGTAGTTTTCCACCATTTGGAAGAATTCGTGTATAATAAGTTTCTGAAAACTTCCTCCCTGTATTGTCTATTGGAAACTTAAACTTTCTTACTTGAGGTGGATCATTTTCAACAAGAGTGCATCATTGTTTAATATTCCAAATTTGGAGCCATGTACCTGGACCTGAAGAAAGCACAACTGGTATAATGGAATCTTCTGATTTTTTCTGCTCCAGTTGCTCTTGAAATTTGTCAGCTATGGTTGATGCGGAAGAAGAAGGTAAATTCACATTCTGTTTGATCAGTAATGTATCTATGCTACATTCTGCTGAAACTTGTAGCTCTGAAGTCTTTTTCTTTTTTTCTGGTACTACCTCTATTTTTTNTTCTTTCACTTTCTTCTCTAACAGCATTCCTTTTATTGTTTTCTGGTGGTGATAATTTTTTGATTTTGTTTCCATCATCTGTGTATGTTCACTAACACAGCTTTGGCAGCAAAATCTCTTTTGCTGACCTCCAATCATCAGGATGTTTCCAGTACTTTTACTAGGCATGTGCTCTCCACACTGTTCACAGCAGTTCATTATTAAACCATTGGCCAATCTGTACTTATTAAAACAATGGTTACTGCATAGTTTATGTGTTAAATTATTAATGCTGACTTCATGGTGAATCTCTTTTAATTTACTATAAATTGTACCTCTTGACTTATTAAAAAGTCCTTTTTGAAGATTCTGATAGTCTTTACAGGGAAACAAACAAGATGCATTCCAAAATTCTTGAAAAGATTTGCTTGACTCCACTGGAGGAACAACAGTAGCCTTCTTTGTAGGTGCAGCTTTTTTTTTTTTTTTTTTTTTTTTTTTTTAACATATTACACTTTGTGTCTTTCGAGTACATTCATGAGAGAAGGAAGAAAGGCAGGTGGTAGAACAAAAGAGGTGAGCCGATCCTGTCCTTCAAAAAGCCCCTTTTGTAAAGGATTTTTGCAGTTTGCACAAGTGATTTTAGTGGTTTAGTAAGTTGCTGTTTGGCTGAAGTTGTTATTCTGTTTAGGAAGAAGGGCCACTGGTGATAAAGAATCCATCCCTGATTGTTTCTGATTATGTGGAAAAGATGCTAACCGGGAGATCCAAGAATCAGGATTGCAATGAATTGCAGATTCTCCATTCTGAAATATGTCTAATGCCACATTCATTCTACCAGGATTAAAAGGTCTTACTCCAGTCTTGGTCTTACTTCTTGAGAGACCGGAAGTGGAGAAATCCAAA
>NW_007739491.1:27210-28851 GCF_000696425.1 Galeopterus variegatus | reverse complement strand
ATTCTGTTTAGGAAGAAGGGCCACTGGTGATAAAGAATCCATCCCTGATTGTTTCTGATTACGGGGAAAAGATGCTAACCGGGAGATCCAAGAATCAGGATTGCAATGAATTGCAGATTCTCCATTCTGAAATATGTCTAATACCACATTCATTCTAGCAGGATGAAAAGGTCTTACTCCAGTCTTGGTCTTACTTCTTGAGAGACCGGAAGTGGAGAAATCCAAATATTTGGTTCTGTTTTCAGTTTCAGGAAGTCCCCATTCCATAAAACTGGAAGGATTTTTCTCCTGCCTTCCCCTTGTTTCTATGTCTTTTCATCATCAATAATAATCGTCTCATTTATATTTCCCTTCTGAGAAGCCAAATCTCTTGAGGAAGGAAGAATTATGGAATAATTTCCTTGTGGCTTTTCATTTTTTGATGATGCAAATATAAGCTTTATTTCATCCGGTGTTGCTAGAGGAGAAATTGAAGGAGGTTGTGTCGATTCATTAAATACATCATCATCATCATCTTCCACTGATGAGTTTTTAGATCTATGGACTAAAGGAGTTAGCTGGATCATCAAATGAATTTCCTGCATCCATGAGACTAGCTGCTATGACTGTACTCCCTAGTGAAGCAGGTGTCTGCTCATTCCATTGTAATCTTCCCACTGAACATTTATCCATGCCCCCCAAAACAACGGAGATGTTTTCTTTCTTAATTTCTGCCAAAGCTTCACCAGATTGGCCTGAAGGCAACTTCCAGCCTGGTTTCTGGCCTCAGCCCCGCAGAACGCATCTCCTCTCCCCCCACCCACACCCTCTTCATCACAGGTGCAGCTCTGCTCTGTCCAGGTGCAGCTCTGCTCTGTCCAGTCCCAGGTTTAGTGCAGGTGAGCGGGAGAAGGCGGAGGTGAAGGAAAGGCTGAGCCCCGGGTGGCCCTGCCCTCCACCTACTTCCTAATTTTGATATGGTATGTCACTACTCGTTTCCCAAGAAACCTAGAATGTATAAAAATGTTTTTATTTTACTATTACACTTTAATTTGTCTAAGTATAGAATTCCAGGTTGGATATACTTAAAAAACTTTTTTGAAGACATTTCTCTAATGCCTTCTAACTTCCTGGGTTATTGTTGAGAAGTCTGAAGCTCTCCTGGAATAAACCTAAGATTGGGAATCAGAAGTTCTAGGCCAGGGTTTTCAGTCTTAGGACTATTGGCATTTTGGGCTGGATAATTCTGTGTTGTGGGAGCTGTCCTGAGCATTATCAGGTGCTGATCAGCATGCCTGGACTCTGCCCACTAGCTGCCAGTAGCACCCCCTGCCCTGACGTGACAACAACATCTCCAGACATTGCCCCTAGGAAAGGTGGGGTCAAAATCATCTCTGGTTGAGAACCACTGCTCTAGACTTTGGTCTAGACTTAGCCCCTTGCAAGCTGTTTGACCATGGGCAAGTTGTTGAGTCTCACACCTGGGAATGGGGTTAATGATCTCTGACTTGTCTACGCTAATAGAAAGTTCTGGGAATCACACAAATTAATGGATGTGAAAAATAGCTTTATATATTAACGTATTACATAAATGGAAAGTCATATTATTACTTGGTTATATATTTTAAGGCACATATTCTAGGGTGTTGGAAATTAGATTTA
>NW_007739491.1:26700-27121 GCF_000696425.1 Galeopterus variegatus | reverse complement strand
CATTGCTCAAAACAAAGCAGTCATGTAACATATAGACATCTTTATTGTGTGTGCGTGTGCCTGAGTGTGTTATTTATGTTAATATTGGTTGTTATCATAAGTAAACCTAAGTATTCAAAATGGCTCAAACAAAGTAGAACTTTATTTTTCACTGCTAGAAACCCTCAAGTGGGTGTTCTGAATCACTGGAGAATCTCTTCTAAGCAGTGATTGCCTCTATAAATGGCTTTTCTAACTTCCACACATAGCTTCCATGATGGATCTGATAACCCAGGATGAGACGACAACAAAGGAAAGAACAAGAAGAGGAGAAACGTGTGCATCTTTAGACAGATCCAGCACATATTGCTTCTGCTTGTCTTTCCTGGGTAACATCTTGTCACATGACCCCACCTAGATTCTGGGAAGTGGGATAGTGGGG
>NW_007739491.1:19493-26625 GCF_000696425.1 Galeopterus variegatus | reverse complement strand
TTTCCTGGGTAACATCTTGTCACATGACCCCACCTAGATTCTGGGAAGTGGGATAGTGGGGGACATAGTTGTGGGAAGAGTAGCTGCTTTTCAGCAACTGCAGTGTTTGATGAACAGGTAGACATGCCTATCACCATGCACGTATCCTTACCAAACCCAAGTATTCTGGCTCAGACCCCATGCTCTGTTTAGAACTTTCAGTGGTTGTGTTAAGGTCTGTGTACACCCATGAGTAGTACAAACATGATTCTTCCTTGGTTTCAAAGTATAAAGACATATTAAGTACTTTTTATATTGTGGGACAAAATTTCTTCCCTCTGCTTCTTTCTGAAACCTTCCCAATCCATATCTATGTACTGTATGATTTTGAGAGCGAGGGTTCTACAGATTCTTCATAGTACCCAGCCAAACTCTGGGCACTTATTGGTACTCCATAAACATATTAGTAAATAAAAAATATTTTAAAAATATGTGAATATATGGGCTAAAATTAGTGCCCAGCCAAACTCTGGGCACTTATTGGTACTCAATAAACATATTAGTAAATAAAAAATATTTTAAAAATATGTGAATATATGGGCTAAAATTCTTCCTTCACAAGCAAAAAGAAACCAATTTGGATTAACTTAAGCAAAAGGTGATTTACTGAAAGGAGATTAGGGTGCTGTGGGGGGTGTTCCTGAAAATAGTGGGAAGCTCAGTATCAGCGTAAGAATGGCAGCCCAAAGCCAACCAAGAAGACGGTGAGTGGGAACCTCATTAGTGGTGGTCTTTTGATACAAAGAGTGTAGGAAGAAAGCCATCTTTTGAATGAAATAGAACATGAACTGTTTGCAATTATTTATCTGTCTGTTAAAAAAGGGATGTTTAATTGGTCCATCATAACTTTTGGAACACCAGAATAGACTATGTTCAATGTGGAACAAGTAATTCTATATTTTTAGATTTATTTTTTATTTTTGTTTTTTGAAACATAGTTAGTTATACATATTTGTGGGGTACAGAGTTGAATAATGATACCTGTGTGCAATATGTGATGTTTGAATCAGGATAATTAGTATTTCAACATTATAAAATGTAATCGCCTTTCATGGCCCTTTATCAATTCCTCTCTTACCACTCACTCTTCCTTGCCACCTCTGGTAACCTCACTTCTGTCCTCTCCTTTGGAAATTTCAGCATATTATTGTGATTGTTGTCTCTCTCTCTCTCCCTCTCTCTCTCTCTCTCTCTCTCAGTCCCATTTATGAGTGAGAACATGTGGTATTTCTCTTTTTGTGCCTGGCTTATTTCACCTAACATAATTTTCTCTAAGTTCATCCAAGTTGAGGAATGGCAGGATTTCATTCACTTTTATGGCAAAATAGTATTCCACTGTGTAAATATACCACTTTTCCATATCCAGTCAACTGACAATGGATATTTTGGTTGGTTCCAACTCTTGGCTATTGTAAATAGAGCTGCGATAAATGTGGGAGTGCAGGTATCCCTTTGACATGATGATTTCCTTTCCTTCACAAAAGTGGGATTGCTCGATCATATGGAAGATCTATCTGTAGTTGTTTGAGAAACTTCTGTACTGTTTTCCATGATGGCTGCACTAATTTACAGTCCCACCAACAGTGTAGGATGGTTCCCCTTTCTCTACATTCTTGCCAGCATTTGTTATTCTCAGTCTTTTTGATCTAACATGTGGTCTGTCCTAGAGACTGTTTCATGTGCTGATAAGAATGTATATTCTGTGGTTGTTGGATGAAATGCTCTGTAGATATCTGCCAAGTCCAACTGGTCTAAAGTGAGGTTTAAATTCTGTGATTCTTTTTTGATTTGTTGCCCAGATGATCTGTCCACTGTTGAGAGAAGGGTGTTTAGTTTCCTTACTATTATCATATTTGGGTCTATCTTTTTCTTTAGGTGTAGTACTGCTTACTTTATATATCTGGGTGCTCCAGTGTTGGGTACACACACACACACACACACACACAAAATTATATATATATATATATATATATATGATTTTTCCTTTCATTTATATTTACCATTTAGTATTTTAGTATTGGTTTCTGGAAGACGCAGTAGTGTAGTCTCTGTGTGGGTACTTTGGCCATAGTCAATGGTGGACTTGCATTTGAGTGCCTCTGTGGCCTACACACTGGGACACTTAGTGATTCCTTGCTGAAGTTATTGACACTGTGTTGGGTCATTTAGGATGTGAGATCTTGAGTTCTTGGGAGAAGTGTCTTGGTGTCCTATCACTCTTTGGTTGGGGTAGGTCACCCTGGGCATGCTTTTTGGCACCCTGTCTAGCATCCTGTGACCCTGATAGGTGCACTGGAAATTTTCTTCCTTACTCTGGCTATCCAGGGTTTCTGTACTCCCCAGGGGTTCCATGTGTGTTTCTCCCCAGATCAAGGCCGTCATGTAGGCTGCCCACATTGCTTCCTCCCCCAGGTGTGCTATCACAGGGAGCAGCATAATCCTCCCTGTGGGTTGGGCCACTGGGTTGCTAGCCTGCACCTGCTTACCTCCTTCCCTGGACTCTGCTGGTGATCCTCCTTGTGTCAGTGCAGTAGAGTGGCTGGTGGTCCACCTGCACAGTGGCAGTGGCTGCTGCTGTGGTAGCAGGTGTCCTCGTGGTGGTGGTAGTGGCTGTGGTGGTGGTGGTGACTGTGGCAGTGGCAGTTGCAGTGGCTGCCTGCTTAGCTGATGTATCTACAGCAGCCACCCATGCAGCTATAGTGTCCACAGTGACATCAGATTTCCCACATGGCTGCAATGTCCTTGGAGGAAGTGGGGCCATCTCATGGCAGCAGCAGGGGTGGCAGCAGCTACAGCAGCCTCCCACAGGGCTGTGGTGTCCATGGCTGCAGTGACAGGCCACTTGTGGGACTGATGCTCTGTAGAGAGCTGATCCATGATGGGCAACAGTTCTGGGATTAGACAGTGGCTCTGAAGACTGCAGTGGCAGTGGTGTTGGGCCCATTTTGACCTCCTGTAGGAGGAACGTGCCCTTGGCACCTCTAATCTGCCATCTTACCAGAAGTCTCCATAGTAATTCTAGTTTAAATAAATAGATACTGTTAGGAAAGAGAAACTTGTGCTGGGAAGCCACAAGGAGAAATGAATAAACAAGAAATGCCCACCACATTTGGTACTATTCTTTTTTTATTATTATTCTCAACTCAAAGCACATAGTCCCCTGAGAGATGGGTATTAATTGCCTAATGAGACTCCAAACACCCACCATTTTAGCAGAAGCCGAAGAAATTTTAACCTCTGTTTGCTAGTTGGTTTTCAATGTTGGCATTACTTGAGGGTGTGTAAACATATTGCTACATCTCAAATTTTAGTTCAAAGCTCAGAAACAATTAACTTGCCATTGCTATTGATTTGCCATAAATTGCTCTTCGTCTTAGGCTCAAGTAGAAACCATCCAGATTGAGTCAGTAAGGCAGAGCTGAGATTAAGTTTCAACTATTTAAGGCCTCATCACAGAAGTGAAACTCAGTTACAGAAAACTCTCTTTCTGTACACAGCACACACACACATTTAGAGCAATGCGCTTATATGTATGCAGAGAAGCTGAAGGGAAAGAATGATATACCATGAACATACACACTTACATCTATAAAGTGAAAAGAGATGCAACTTTGATTTTTTTGACCTTGCAACATCTTTTTTAAAAAATGATTTCACACAAAAGCAAGAGGGGCCAGTAATCTTCATTCTGTTACTATAATGCAGTGGCTGATCACATACAATCAGCCACAGACACATGAAATAATTGATAACCAAAGCAGGATAATAATTAAATATATCTATTAAAGGAAGTCATTTAAGGTCTTACACCCAATTGGAATGCCACATCAAATGCAGAAGACAGCAAGAGTACCAGGCTGCACTGTTCTTTTTGAGCTGAAAGGCTTGATTTTTGAGTTTGTGGGATGAGTTGTTAGTGGATTTCTTAATTGCAGTACATCCTTAGAGACAGGTCACTGCTGGTTTCTCTGACAGAGGAATCGAATGGGTCATTTTGAAAGAATGGAAGAATGTGTACTGAGGGGAGGCATGGACAGCCCATGTTGAACTCTAATGACTGGAAGAGGCAAAAAGCACTTATTGCAATGGTAGTGTGATTGTCAAATTAGTTTGGCAAGAGCACATTTAAATTGGGGTCCTGAAATGTTATCATTCATATTGAACATGTTAGTTTTGCCATATCTTCTGTCATTAGAAAACAAAGACCTGTTACTACGTACACACGCACACACACACACACACACACACACACATGCTGTATTTTACACATTATGTATTTAAAATAAAATTAAATTAATTTTGACTTGAAGAATTTATAATACATATAATATTCATAGCTATGCATGGTAGTGTATAAGTTAAAAACATAAATGTGGTGACAAGTAAAATAAAATAACTTTTACATTCTTGTGTATAAGAAAGAAGAGTCTGGCCCACAGGGAAAGTCACTGAGCAAATATTAGATACTAAAACCATAGTCAGTTAATCTACTCAGGGATCCCTCTTGTCAACTTAGCTAGTTGTAAGCAACGATGGTGAGAATCCTATGAGTCTGTCTCTATAAACCATGGAAAAATTCCATGAACTTTTTGAAGTACCCTCATATATTTCCAAAGTGATTCATCCTCTGAAAATGGCCACTATCCTGTGTCCTTCATTCTGCTTCCTCCTGAGGTGAGCAGGGCCTGACTCCCATGAGCCATGAGCTGTGGTCCTCCCAGTTGAGCCCATTTCCTTATTCTCTTCCCTTTGAGGGCATGATACAGTCATGGCTTAATCAGAGAATGACTCATTCATTCATTCCTTCAGTAAGTTTTTGCTAGACGCTAAGTATACTTGGGCCTTATGTTAAAGACTGAGGGGATGGGGATGCATAACATGGTCCCTGTCCTCAAGAAGCTTTTAATGTACTAGCAAAGGTCTGAGTTTGTGCCATACAGGTCTTAAGGGGCATCACATGGTTAGAGATCATAACAGCACTGGCTGTGTGATTTTAGGCCTGTCACTTAACCTCTCTGGGCACCGATTTTCTTATGCATGATATGGGTGCACTAACAATACCCCAGGTCCTAGAATTGTGGTGAAGAACAAATCAGGTGATATATGTACAGCATAGTTGGGCTCATACTAAGTGCTCAGTAAACATTAATTATGATTCCTATTCCTCCAGGGCACACAGAGCCTCAGTTAGTGATTCTCTCTCTCTCTCTCTCTCTCTCTCTCTCTCTCTCTCTCTCTCTCACACACACACACACACACACACACACACACACACAATGGGAGCAGATCAAACTCTCTGAAGAAGGATTCATATATGTCTTAGCAATTAACTTCACTATTACAGAATAATTAAGTAATAGGACATGTTTAGCAAAACCTTGTTTTCGTAATACAATCTAGAGAAGGCAGAGCTCTTGGTGGGAATATGAAGACTATAGCGGTGGTTATCAATGGGAATGGTACATAAAGAGGAAGCCTCCCCACTTCTGGAGAAAGCTGGATGGGGGAGGCAGAATAGAATATCATGGCATGTGAATTTTTTGGCAAAGAAGGCACAGGATAAACAAAAAACTGGAAAACACCACCCCAAATCTATGTGGATCAAGAGTCCTAAGAGGTAAAGTTAGTGGAGGGGATTTCCGATGGTGTTGCTGAGGAAAGGAACCAGAATTGGGGGCAAGAGTTATTTGTATGGCTCTGTCCTATGGCAGAGGGTTTTCTGCATGGGGGGAAAGCTGCTTTTGAGAGCTAGGAAACACAGCTGTTAGAATAAATTAAACAACTTGATAATATGTGCCCAAGCTTGGGCTAATTATATCCGGATGCACCTTGGCTTCCTTGGGTAGGGTGAAGTAAGGGATCTTTAGGCTGAGTCTAAAGAACTCGTTCTTGCTTAAACAAAATGATATTTTTTAGTACTTGCATTTGCTGGTGCTTTCCCTCTAAGGTGTCCTTGCAGAAGATGGCACACACAGAGGAGACAGCAGGAAAGAGGAGGAGCCTAGCAGCCTGGGTTCTACACAGTTCTGGGAGGTGGGAGAGGCCAGGGACAGCCTTGTGAGTGGCCTTGCTTCCCACTCTGATTTGCATTCATGAAAATGACATCAGTGATCATGGCTGACATTAGCAAACAAATAAACAAACAAACAGACTCTAAAATATGCATTACTATTATTAACTGGATCCACCTAATGCCCAAATATGTTTTTAGTTGATATTACTTTGGCTTAATTAGTGTTTCTCAACCCTGGCTGCACAATCAAATCAATAACTTTAAGAGCTTCTAAAAATAATCTTGCCCAGTATTCATCCCCAGAGATTCTGATTCAACTGTTCTGAGATGAGACCCAATCGATGGTGTTATTATCAAGCTTCTTGGGTGATTATAACGTGCAGTCAGAGCTGAAAACCACTGGCTAAGTATTGACATCTTTGCAAGGAAGATTTATCATTTGGATTGGAATGCATGCTGGGCAGCTTCATGTCCTGACACACCATGGAGGATTTCTTACATGTTAAAGGGTGACAATGACAAGAGCTTAAGTATGCTTTATGGTGACCATTTGTTAATGAGCAATGGCCTGCACTTGTCACCTCCTATGACTGGTGGTGAAGGACCTTTGGAGTTAGGATCTGAAGGAATGTATTTATAATAATAAAAAAAGTTCTAATGTCAACATCATTCCATGGCACAGGAGAGAAAACTATAGCTTTGGGTTAAGTTTAAGAATGGGAAAAATAAGGCAGAAAGTTGTTGAAGCATCAATTTTCCAGTTTGCTAGATTGGAGTTGTGTGAAACCATGGAAAAATAATCGGTTCTTCTTAACGTAGGATGCTGCCTGTTGTAGGGTTCCTCATCTCTCATGGACAAGATGTACAGAAACTTAGGAAGCTAACACAGAAGAGCTGTCATAACTTTAAAAAAATTACAGTGTTTTGGGCCAAGCCTGTGGCGCACTTGGGAGAGTGCGGCGCTGGGAGCACAGCAGCGCTCCCACCGCTGGTTCGGATCCTATATAGGAATGATCCGTGTGCTCACTGGCTGAGCGCGGTGCGGCCGGTCTCAAAAAGGGCAAAAAAAAAAAAAAAAAA
>NW_007739491.1:12772-18673 GCF_000696425.1 Galeopterus variegatus | reverse complement strand
ACAATTTAGTTGTTTTTACTACACTTGCTAAGTTGTACAACCATCACAACTATCTAATTCCGGAGTATTTTCATTACCCCGTTAGCAGTCACTCCCTGTTCGCCCCAAACCCTAGCATCTGGCACCACTAGTCTGTCATTACGGATTTTGCCATTACAAATATTTCATATACATGGAATCATATGATATGGGGCCTTTTGTGTCTGGTTTCTTTCACTTAGTATGATGTTTTCAAGACTTATCCGTGTTCTTTCATGTATCAGTACTTCATTCCTTTTTATGGCATAATAATATTCCATTGCATAGATAATCATATTTTACTTATCAAGACATAAGTCGAGATGTATTTGGCCCCAGTTCTTGGTATTATGAATAATGTTGATGTGGACATATGTGTACACGTCCGTTTTAAATTCTGTTTGGTATATATTTAGAAGTAGAATTTCTGGGTCATATGGTCACTTTAAGTTGAACTTTTTGAGAAATTGCCAAAATGTTTTCCAAAGCAACTGCACAATTTTACATTTCCATCAGTTGTGTATGAAGGTTTCTGTTTTTCCACATCCTCATCAATTATATGGTATTATCCAACTTTTGTATTTTATTCATTCCATCATGTTTGAAGCTGTGGTTTGCATTTCCCTAATGACTAATGATGTTGAACACACTTTCATGTGATTATTGGTCATTTTAATACCTTTTAAAGAGAATTGTTTATTCAAATTTTTTGCTCATTTTTTTAGTTGGGTTATTTGTCTTTTGATTGTTGAGTTGTTAGGATTTTTTGTTTATATTCTGGATATAAGCCCCTTGTCAGATGTACGGTTTTCAAATATTATCTCCCATTAATTTTTTCCCACAGCAAAATTCCCACTGTCATTCACAGAATTTCCAAACAGCTTTATAGTGCCCTGCTACTAACATGAATGAAACTCCAAGCATTACCTGAGAATTCAGAAAAGCCTAAAGCAGGAAATATAGAGGTCATAATCAATAAACAGAAAAAAGGAATCAGAAAATTCCAGGAATGAACAATAAAAAAATTAAATGTAATTAGTGAAATAAAAGAAGGCATGGGATCCTTGAAATAAGAGTTATAAAAGATAAGTATTGAGGAACAGATAACTTTTGGGAATAGTGGATGAAAATTTAGTATCTAATTGTATCTAATTTGGCATATTATCTAATTTGGGAAGTAGAAATTTCAAGATCTTCTTTGCCTTACTTTTTCAAAAAATAACTTGTGAGATGAAGTGGTCCATTTACATTTTTCTTCGACTGTGGTTGCATGGCAAAGAGAGACTCAGTGGGGTGACTAGAGAGGTAATTAAATACTGATGTTGATTCATTCATTAAGCAAATATATACTGAGCACCTACTAAGTGTCAAGCACAGTTCAAGTTGCCTGGAATAGGGCATTGAGCAAAATAGATGAAAATTCTTACCCTCATGGTGTTTACAATCTAGTTGGGGGAGGTAACTAATATAATAAAAATGGGAGGTGCTAGAGAAATTTAATATAGCTGATAAAGAACTTTAGGCAGCCTGATGATGGTGGAGGATACTAACATTATTAAGAACTCATAGCTTAGTAGGACCACAGTCCTTAGTTTTTAGAAGGGCCAAAGCCCTTTAACATAGGTTGTAGCTTAGTAGGGTGACAGCCCTTAGTTTTGGCATAGCCAAAGCCCTGTAGTTTAAGGTATAGCCTAACTTTTTAGAATTGCACATAGAAATGCTAAGCTTGGGAAAGGCAGAAAACTTTCCTAGGACTAAAGTCTCTGTTGTAGATTAAAAAAAAAATTGTAGCACAGCAAAAATGCTTGCTATAAGGGCAGTCGTCTTTGGTGCAGCTAAACCTAATGATGGTTGCCATGATGACTATCTCATTGATCTTTTTGGAACCACCTATGTTCCTTTTCTGTAACTTTCTTGCCTGGAGAATAAAAATGGAGAAAAAACTTAGTTTGGGGTTACTTCTGGGAATTCTTCTCACTTGAAGAAATCATTCCTGGAATTAACCCCTTCTGGGCCTCTCACTGCTCTGGAGAAATAGGCTTTGAGTAATCCTTTGCATCTCCATCACCCTGGGAGAGGGGACAGTGAAAATGGTATGGACCTATAGTTTAAAGTAGATCAGCATTGGCCACTCTGATAAGGTAACATTTGAAAAAAGATTGGATGAAGTGAACAACCGAGCCTGTATGTTGAAGGAAGATTCCTCCTGGATGAGACTCCAGCCAGTACAAAGGTCCTGAGGTGTGAGAGCATCTGGTACATTTGTGAATAGTAGGGAGGCCGGTGTGGTGGGAGAGGGAATAGTGAGCAAGGGTACCATGGGTTGGGGAATACCAGTAGGGCTTTGCAAAGCTCAAGCAGACTCTGGCTCATCATCCAAATGGGAGGAGAAGCTAGGTGTAACTAATGTTTTTAAAAATTTTTTCACCAACAGGAATTTTTATTTCACATAAGAGGGTGGTATATATACACAATGGATTACTATTCAGCCATAAAAAGAATGAAATCCTGCCATTTGCAGAAACATGGGTGGACTGGAGGACATTATGTTAAGTGAAGTAATCCAGACACAGAAAGGCAAATACCACATGACCTCACTCATAAAAGGAATCTAAAATAAAATTTATATTACAGAGGCAGAAGGCAGAACAGTGGTTACAGAGACTGGGGATGGGGAAGGCAAAACAGTGAGAGGCTGGACAATGGCTATAAAATTACGATTATAGGAGGAATATGTTCTGATGTTCTATTGCACAGTAGGGTGACTATGGTTAACAGTTAAATTTTGTAAATTAGTTAATAACTAGAGAAGAGGCTTTTGAATGTCTTTTCCACAAAGAAATAATAAATGCATGAGGTGATTGATATATGAACTACCCTAGCCTGATTATTATTCAGCATATATACGTATCAAAACATCAGACTGTAACTCATGCTTTATCTAGATTGCTCTGGCTGCTGACAGAGAGCAGATTGCCAGAAGCAGTCCAGGTGCATAGGAGAAAGAGCTATGAGAAGACCCATGCAATAACTGAGAAGACAGATGATACACAGAGCAGGCTGGCAGCAATCGAGGTAGATCCAGCAACAGTTTTTGTAATATTGGATGTGGGACATGAGGAAAGAAGAGGAGTCAAAGATGGTTTTATGGCTTCTGCCCTGAGCAACACACAGGTAGAGTTGCATGTAAATGAGATGGAGGTTTGGCAAAGGTAGGGGTGTGTGTGTGTGTGAGTGTGCAGGACCAGAATTCAGCTTTTTAAATGTGCAGTTTGAGATCAATGTAGACATCTGATACTGATCAAAGGATGGGCAGTGTGGTAATAATTCATCCTTACCTTAACTCAGTGTTGATGGGTTTATCACCTGAAAGAAGAAATAGGAGGTTTTTGTGGTGGCAGGAGAGTCTCAAGTACAGTAAGAGAATTGTTCATACTTAGTGTCTCACCTCTAGCTGGATACTGTAGAATTCTCTTCTGATAGTTGACATTCTTGCACTTGGTCCTTCCTCTCTTGCTTCTTTTGATCCAATGCAAGAGTCAGACATTAAACAAATATTCACAAAAATAAATACATAATTACACATTGTGCTAAGCTATGATGGAACCATACAATGGACTGGAAGAAAAATGTAAGAGATGTGTTATGTTTGATTGAAGGTAGGGAATTTTTGATTGAACAAGTCAACGTTGAAGAATTAGAAGTTGGCAATCAGGTTAAGAATGAGTAAAGAACATTCCAGGCAGCATGTGTGAGGGCCCAGGCATGGAGAAAAGATTGACAGTTCTATATGAAAGCCATTCATATTTCCTTCGGCTTTGTCCCAAATATTTTAAGCTGTTTATATACCTTCAGAGAGGAATGTGGAGTATAGTATAAAACAAATATACTTCACAGGGCCTAGTTTCTTGCACTTTTAGGTTTAGTCTAACTTCTTAAAAGTACATATAAAATGTTGACCTTGAAAAAAATAGGAAATTTCCCCCAGGCTATAGTCTCTGGTGTAAGATAAAGAATTGTAACACAGCAAGGCTGCTGGTTCAAAGACAGACAAGTTACTGATTGATACTTCAAGGAACTGGGAAGCTTCTGTAGGGAGAAGGAATGTTTGCTAAGATCAAGCTTTTGTTGGTGGATCACTTAAATTGCCTTATAGAATGTCACTTTGCTTGTTTTACTGAATGTTACCAGCCTAGATTGTTAAACTATAACCCCACCTATGTTCTCTTCCTGTAACTTCCTGGTATGGAGAATAAATGTGGGAAGAGAACTTCAATTCATGGTTAATTTCCCACATGGAAGGGATGCCTCTCTCTTGAGGGTTCCAGGAGATTAACCACTTTGAGGCTTCTCACTGCTCATAAGAGAGGGGCTTTGAGTAATCCTTTGTGGCTCCATCACCCAGGGGAAGTGGAATGACAAATCTGTGGGAGACAAAGCAACAGAGGAAAAAAGTGAACTTTAATTTAAGAAAACAATTATTTCTAAAATCTGGATTATTGGCCTCTTTTTTTCCCTCAACTTTAAATTTTGATTCATTTTCAAATTTACATAAAAGTTTCAAGGACAGTACAAAGAACATTCAAACAACATCATCCAAATTTACCCATTATTAACATTTTGCTACACTTGTTTCTTCTTTCTCTCTCTCTCCACATATGCGTATGTGTGCACATGTATATACTCATATATTTCTGACTCATTTTTTAGTAAGTTGCAAAAACATTCTTCTTTACCTTGTAAATACTCCAATATTTTTCTAAGTACAAGGATATGATTTTCTCAAACCACATTACAATGATCAAACTCAGGAAGCCTGTATTGATAGAATACTCCTGTCAAATCAGTGAGTGCTTTTACACTGATATGATGACATTGCCTTGGAGAAGTGCTTGGCACATCCCTCACCTCACTCCTCTTCTACCCCTGCTCAGTGGGGACCCAGCTGGGGGGTGGGGATGGTTAATTCTCACTGTCTCAGATTCCACCTGCATATCTATCTGCAGCCTGCCTCCTGTGCTGTGTCTGTCATGGGCTGTTACCTGGTAGAATGCATCCTTCCCCGTGAACTATCTCCTTTTCCTTCTACAGTACAAAGAAGGGGCTCCCCATTCCAAAAGAAGGAAACATTTACATAAGTCTTTTGTGTACCAAGGGGACGAGGGAATCTGTGGTGGCAGCCTAATGGTTGCTGGGCTGCTCCCGACCAGTTGGGATCTTTTTTTTTAACTTAACCAATGGGATATGGCCACTTAAGTTCCTCTCTGTCTCTTGCCTGTGTTTCTAGGTCTCTGTATCTATCTCCATCTTTGTTTTTCTCTCTCTCTGCTTGTTTCCTCCTATCTTCTTTGTTCACCTTTAATTTGGGAATGAAGGTATTATCAAAGTATTATGTTGCCCATTTTTCTCTCTATACACCTTACAAAAGTTCCATGAAGGCAGGGGTTCCATCCACTTTGCTTAATGCTGTTTCTCATGGTTCTGCTGGTGCATGCTGAATAAATAATTGTTGAATGACTCTATAAATGGGAAAGCACCACAGCTTTCTATCTGAAGAGCTCCTTTTGCTCTTTGCCTTTGCAGAGAGTTCAGGGGACAAACAAATACAGACGAAGCAGTCAGGGCCACCACCTGGGTCTTCTTCTGGCGTACACCTTACAAAAGTTCCATGAAGGCAGGGGTTCCATCCACTTTGCTTAATGCTGTTTCTCATGGTTCTGCTGGTGCATGCTCAATAAATAATTGTTGAATGACTCTATAAATGGGAAAGCACCACAGCTTTCTATCTGAAGAGCTCCTTTTGCTCTTTGCCTTTGCAGAGGGTTCAGGGGACAAACAAATACAGACGAAGCAGTCAGGGCCACCACCTGGGTCTTCTTCTGG
>NW_007739491.1:10065-12416 GCF_000696425.1 Galeopterus variegatus | reverse complement strand
GTTCAGGGGACAAACAAATACAGACGAAGCAGTCAGGGCCACCACCTGGGTCTTCTTCTGGCTGGTAAACACCAGGACTCGGGGAATGGCAGAGGACGGAGACTGTTCCTGGTCGTTCTCTTAGTCTCTATGGCCCGTGCCAATGCTCCTCTCTGCTCTTAGGAGTTTTTTTTTAAGGTTTACTAACCACCTCTACTGTATGCAGTGCTTCCTTCCCAGATGAATGTCATTAAGAAACTTCTTCCTGCTTCACAAGAACATAGATTTGCATCCATGCCTCCGTATATTGAATTTTGTATCATGACTGAGGGTGAGGAAGACCATTGTCCCACTGATTAAGTTTCCTTGATCTGTTTATGATTCATCTCTTGGCTGCAGAGCAGCCTCCGTGACACCCGATGAAGCAGACGCCCCCCTGCCCTGGCGTCTGGAGAGAAGATGAGCCCCGGTCACAGGCGCAAGAGCATCTCTCATCCTCCCTGTGCTCACCTGTCGCAGCAGCGTCGATTTTGCTGCCAAGACTGATGGATTGCTCAGGGGCGTCACAGCTGGGTGGCTCTTGGTGCCGCGTGCCACCTGTGACCCACACGTGTCTGCCTGAAAAGACCCAAATTAAGCTTTCTCCTCAAATTCTGGCTTCTTCTTAGAGTCAGTCAACGATGCTAATCAAGTCTGTGAGCTCAGTTGGGATTTTAGACCTTGTTACCTAAAGGTGTCTGAAAACAAGACCCCCTTTCCTAAAGGCCGAATGTTGCTTTGCATCCAATAACCAGCCCCAGGTGACTGTACACCACCAGAAAGTGGAAGGGAAGTGAGGCGAAGGTGGGGTGAGCTGGGATCGGATCACATGAGGCCTCATGGACTGCTCCTGGGATTCTTTCTATGAAGTTTTTATTCCAAATACGATGGATGTTGTTGAAGAATTTAAGAAGGAGAGAGGCATAGTCTGATTTATTATGTAAGATGATTACTCTGGCAGAGGCATCAGAGGAGCCAGGGGGACAGTTAGGGGCACTTATGACTGTCCAGATAAGAGGAGCTGGTGGTATGGACAAGGTTGGTGCAGATGGACATGGTGAGATGCAGACAGACCTGCTGATGGTGAGTCTGCTGGCAATGCGGTAGTTACGGAGTTTGTTCCCACTACTGTTCATGCCTCTGCCGATCCTCTGGTAATGGAGGTAGTGGAATTTCTGGGCTGAATTTCCCTGAGTCGCCCTCAGTAACCATTCGGTATCTAGAAAGCTAACCTCAGCCTATCAGTACAGCTGAGCATGGATGGTCAAAATGGCTTCAGCTGATGAAAACTAGAGTGTGAGCAGATTGAACAAAATTTACTCATTATCAAGTGTTGATGGCTGGAAAAATAATAATGGGAACAACCTGCCTTGGGAGTGCTTCAAGGAGACAAATGTACCTAAAGTATAGCATCTACAGAACTGTCTTTAAAGCAAAGGTAGCTCAAAAAAAAAAAAAATCAGGAATAGCAGTACCCAGCATTCATAGATTACCTCCTAACCTAAAGTATAGCATCTACAGAACTGTCTTTAAAGCAAAGGTAGCTCAAAAAAAAAAAAAAATCAGGAATAGCAGTACCCAGCATTCATAGATTACCTCCTGTGTACCAGGCACAGTGCTTGTGTTTGGTTATTGGACAATGCACCATTTATTATCTAACTTCTCTTTGATCACCTCTTAGTTGCAGTGGTGCAATTACAGACAATGAGACAGAAATAGAACTCTTCTGTGGTGATTTGTGAAAGCATTTGTTTTGCTGATAATTACCCCCTCTTCTATCTTCTCTCTTTTTCTTGCCTTTAACACTTCTGTGATGGCTTGAGCTGCTGCAGCCATCTTGTGACCAAGGGCTGAAAAATTAAAACTCTTGGTCCAGACGTTATTGCACCCCTGAGCCAATGCCAAAGTCATCTGTTTTTAGACACCTTACTATATAAGGAAAATAAACCTGTTTGTTATTTAAGCTACTGGGGTTAGGTTTTATTACACATAGCTTAAAGTATCCTTAACTGATACATACATGTTATCTTATTTAATCTTTAAATAGCTCCCTTTTTTTGCCAAGGAGAATATTGACACTACTTATGGTGGTTCAAATGGCAAGGAATCGAGCCACAATTTGTGCCTGGGTAAGACTAACCATTTCTATCTTGTCATGTGGACTCTCTGAAAAGTATTAGTCTCAGAGAATAAGTCTGTAATATAGCATGTTGTGGATTATTTAGAAAGCTAGTTTAAAGTAAAATAGAAATCAACTATAACCCTCACTCCCAGAGACAAGACCTATGTTTTTTGGGGAAACATCATTTTCTTTTGTATTTTTCCTATGGAAA
>NW_007739491.1:0-9501 GCF_000696425.1 Galeopterus variegatus | reverse complement strand
CAGAGACAAGACCTATGTTTTTTGGGGAAACATCATTTTCTTTTGTATTTTTCCTATGGAAAAGCTTAACATGGTTGAGGTTATACCCTTCCCCACCCCTCGGCACACACACATACAAAGACACATACACATACTGTTGCTTAACCCTCACAATTCTGTTGCAATAGACAATGGTCACATTTATATTTATGTTCAAATTGCAATGGATCCTAGTCCCTATCCTCTTAAGAACTCCACCATTTCAAAACATATCCAGTTTTTTTTCTGTTAAATCTCAGTGGGGTATCTCATTTGAGCCCCAAAACTAGCCTCTACCACTTACCAGCTACCATGTTCTTCCCAATGACCATACGCTTCCTTGAAGCTGCCAAAGCCACCTATGCATGGGATGCCCAAATGGTAATGGGGGTTCCTCACAGAGGCAGAGTCCTGAGACCTCTCCCTAGCTTGGCACCACACTCGGACATCTCTTAGAAGACAGCTTCTCCATCCTTCTGGTTGCTCAGGTCATAAACCTCCTAGTCACCTGCTTCCTCTTATACCACATCTATCAAGTCACGAAATTCTTTGGCTACACCTTCAAAATATGTGCAGATTCTTACCATGTCTGTAGTAGGCTGGATAACAACCTCCACCCAAATGTGTACATATCTGGAACCTATAAATATGTTAACTTATACGAAAAAGGGGACTTTGAAGATGTGATTAAGTTAAAGTTCTTGAGTGAGAGATTATCCTGGATTATCTGGGTGGGCCAATCATGAGGGTTCTTATAAGAGGGATGCAGGAGGGCCAGAATCAGAGTAGAGAGGTAGAAAGGGGGTTGGAGGTGGGGGGGCACAAGACAAGGAATTTAGGAATTCTCTAGAAGCTGGAAAATGCAAGAAAAAAGATATGCCCTTAGAGTCTCCAGAAGGAACACAATCCTGTGAACACCATGATTTTAGGACTTCTTACCTGCAGAGATATGAAAGGATAGATTTGCATTGTTTTAAGCTACTAAGTTTGTGGTAATTTGTTAGAGCAGCAATAAGAAACTAATACAGCATCTCACCTCACCAATTCCTGCCACATGGTCTGAATGCATTGTCTCAGCAGGATTCTGTAACAGCCTCATGATTGAACTCCCCACCTCTGTCTTTGCCTTCCCACGGGACAACACAGCAGCCAGAGGGATCCTATTGGAATGTAAGTAACATCATTTTATGCTTCTCATCTGCTCAGACCCCCCTAATGGCTTTCCAATTTACTCTGAGAAAAAGGCAACATCCTTACCTTGGTTTCCCCCATGGGCTGCACCTGCCTCACCTCTGACCTCCCTTACACCTGCCCTCTCCCTAAATGACTTTGCTCCAGCCATGCCAGCTTCCAGGGTCTTGAAATTGGGCATTCCCTTTGCAAGACAAACAAATTCCCTCAGCAAAATCAAGTCTGCTCAAATGCCAACTTTTCAACTAGGTTCTTCACCCTGTTATTTAAAATCACTTAAATGCTATCAACACCCCCTCTCCTGGCCTTACTTTCTACTTTTTAAATAGCACTATCACTTTCTAATATTCCTTATAATTTGCTTACTTATTATGGATTGCCTTCAAGAGAGGGATATTTGTCTTTTTAACTAGCATACTCACATGAATGGATTTGATTAACAGCAGCCCTGTTTGTTCCCAAAGCTACACGAAGTGTTTCATAGGAAGTGGTTCTTTGTTTTCTCAAAACAATTGTATTCCTGAATAAATAAAATGGAATTAATATATGTGTATACCTTAGAACGTGTACCTAGTACATGATTAAGGCTCAATAAATGTTAACTTTTGCTCCTATATTATGAAATTTGTTCTTTCTCTTCTAAATAGAGAAACAAAATCCAGTGCAGAGGTTAAGTGGTAAACACAGGCCATGCCATCTCCTCTTCATCACTGAGGTCTCTCTCTCCTGTCTTTCTTGCATCCAACCAAACAGTGTCTTCTCGATTCAAAAACAAATCCACAAAACATACACGTTAATGGGTGCAAGGTTTGCTGCCTCCACGCTGCTGCTGCATGCGTGAGCTTGCAGAGCAAGTTCATCTACACCTACCCCAGCTGGAGTGAGCTTCCAAGGAGAATATTATTCTGGATTTATTCTTTATAGCATTATGTAAAAACCATTTTTACGGCAGCTATTAAAACAATCTGTGTAAACATATTTTTTATGGCTGAGTGATATTCCAGCATATGGCTGCACTATCATTTACTTGACTATTTCTATGTTGTTGGATATTTAGGATGTTTCTTGTGCTACATTATTATGAGCAGGGTGATGATATTCCTTCTTGAACATAAAAGAGAAAGTCCTCCTTGAGAGTAACCTTGCTGATGGCATAAGTAGACTAATGTAAGCCGTAACCATCGGCAGGAGGATGATTTGCTGTAACTGCTACGACAGGTACCTCCACAAGCGAACAACATCACTGGGGCCCTGGGAGTGGAGTCCTGGCCTCTCAAGGCAAGATGTAACCTTTCAGACAGGTTACCTATTGTGCCTCAGGTATGACTTGCACTCAGATCTATGGAGAAGATGCCCCGAGCGAGGCCATGTCATGTAAGAGAGTGGTCATCTCTTGGGTGTGTCCACAGAGGTTTTAAAATAAGCAGGAGACACCATGAGGCCTTCATTCACTTATTCACTTTAAAATTTTTATTGAGTATCTGCTATGTGAGAAAATTGCTCAAGCAGTAGTTCTCAAAGTGTGATTCCTAGACCAACAGCATCAGCATCACCCAGAAACTTGCGAAAAGTGCAAATTCTTGGGTACCACCCCAGAGCTACTGCATCAGAAACTCTAGGACTGGGGCCAGGCAATCTCTGTGTTAACAAACTTCCAGGGGACTCTGATACATACCTTTTGATGTGGGAAGGAATCACAAGAAAGGTCTAAACAATCTCAACTCATTTCTCTGAAAGGTGTAAAGTCTTGCTTTGGTTGACATGGAAGTGTACATCTAAGGGCCAGCCCGTGGCTCACCTGGGAGAGTGTGGTGCTGAGAACACCAAGTCAGGGGTTAAGATCCCTTTACCGGTCATCTTTTAAAAAAGAAAAAAGAAAAAAAAAAGTGTGCATCTATTTAAGTAGCATTTCAGAAAGGAAGCGAGACAATCTGGTACTTGAGGGGCATCACTCTGTGACTTCTTTCAGGTGTTGATGTGGTGAATTCCAACCTAGAAATGACTCTCAGAGTGGCTATATTTCATGGTGGAGAGAACTTACCACTTGAGTTCGTACATTAGACTGCAGCAGATTAGTGAGAGTCTTCTTTTTTAAACTTACAGCTAAAATTAGACAACGAGGATGGATATTTCAGTTTTCCATGCAGAGGGACACTATGTGTGACCATACATTTATATTTGCTTTTTGTTGGTTTTCTTTTTCTTTAATTTTAATATAGTTGATTGTACATTTCTGTGGGGTACAGACTTAAATATCAATACCTGTGTGTAATATGTGATGCTCATATCAGGATAATTAGAATATTCAACATTTTGCAATGTAATCTTTTTTTGTGGCACTTTACCAATTCCTCCCTTACCCTTCCTCCCTCTCCCCCTTTCTAACACCTCTGGTAACCTCACTTTTGTTCTCTCCTTTGGAAAGTTCAACATATTATTGTGATTGTTGTATCTTTCTTTCTCTCTCTCTTTTTTTAACTTATTTTTTATCTTTCACTTAGAGAGAGGACATGTGTTGTCTCTTTCTGTGCCTGGCTTATTTCACTTGATAGGATTTTCTCTAAGTTCATCCATGTTGCTGTGAATGGCAGTATTTCATTCTTTTTTATGGCAGAGTAGTATTCCATTGTGTAGTTATACCACGTTTTGCTTATCCAGTCCTCTGATGATGGACATTTAGGTTGGTTCCCATTCTTGGTTATTGTAAACAGAGCTGCGATACAGGGGGTGCAGGTATCCCTTCAACATGATGATTTCCACTCCTTTGGGTATATATATATATACCCAGCAGTTGAACTGCTGTATCATATGGCAGTTTTATCAGTAGTTGTTTGAGGAAACTTCATACCATTTTCCATAATGGTTGCACCAATTTAGTCTGACCAAAAGTGCAGGAGCCTTCCCCTTTCTAATGATGATGGATGACTGTCAGCACCAGTGGTGGCAGTGACTGCAGCAGTGGCAGTTGCAGCTGCCAACTGTTTGGCTGTCATTTACAGTGGCCCATGCAGGTATGGTGTCTGCAGCAGCAGCAGTGTTATATTGCGGTGGTGGCAGCAGTGGCTGCAACTGCCTCCCTGGTGTCTGTGGTGTCCACAGTAGCAGCAGGGTTACCTGGTGGGGGCCGCAGAGGCACAGGAGGCTACAACCACTTTCCTTGCATCTGCAGTATCTGCAGCAGGAGCAGGGTTACCTTGTAGGGTTAGTGCTGGTGCTGGCATCTGCAACTGCCTGTCTCACATCTGCAGTGTTCTTGGTGACAGACAGCAGGGTTGTTTTGTGGGGGTGGTACCCATGCCATCAGCTGCTACTGCCTCCCTCAAGTCTACGGTGTCCTTGGCAGCAGTGGTGTTCTCCTGTGGCTGCAGCAGTGGCACCAGAGGCTGCAGCCATCTTCTTTGCATCTGCAGTGAACTTGGCAGCAGTGGGGTGGACTCACAGCAGTGGCAATGGTGGCGGTGTTTGCAGTTGCCTACCTCATATCTGTGGGGTCTGTGGCAGCAGTGAGAGGCAACCTGCAGGACTGCTGCTCTGTGGGGAGCTGCTCTGTGATGGGCAACAGTTCTGGGACCAGACAAATGGCTCCAGCGACTGCAGTGGCAGTGGTGATGGGCCTATTTTGATCTTCTTCTGTGGAAGGAATGTGTCCTGGGCACCGTTAGTCCACCATCTTCCTGGAAGTCCCATACCTTTATATTTGGAAAAGGGAAGTGAACATTTACTTCATTTTGATGGCTTTCATGAAACAGCATCTGGAAAACACTTTGAAGCAGCTGTTAATATAAATGATTCACTGTTAATTGATTCTGAGGGTGCTCCTGACACTGGCATGCCAAGTTGAATTATAGAATGACGGCGTAATGGAAAGTGATAGTATGATTATTATTTATTCCCATACCACCTGTATAGGTTACAACAAGGAGAAGGCCCAGGCTCCTTTTGATTCATGTATTAATCAATCATGAACAGATGTTTGTAAAGAAGTGTGTTTGGTGGCCTTCGCATTCTAAAATGGGTAAGATGCCACGGTTTTAATTTAATGATAATTTAGGTTCTTTTAGATTCTGGTTTCAATAAGCAGTTTTAAAATTACATACATTTGGCCAAAATGACTTAATCTGTGTCTTGGCTAGGTCATTCAAGTGTCCAGAATATGTTATGGGAGTAGAGAGAAGGAAGATGGAAAAGAGGATATTTAACCAAGTCTGAAGCTCATATAAGGCTTCACATTTAATCATTAAACTTAGTCTCAAAAGGCCATCTTTATATTTGGGAATATATGTTTAAAAACGCATTAATTTGTTAAATGTAAGCACTTAAAATATTGCACAATTTTTGTTAGCTTTGTTAAATCTTAATGGATACAGAGACTTATAATAAGGTCTTGGTCTGGGTCTTTCTCAGCCTCTAAGAGATGAGCCCCAACCCTCTCTTCAGGGAATCTCCCCCTGCCACCCGTTGCCCCTGCCACACACACATTGGGCTCATTAACAAAAAAGAGACCTTAATTAACCTTATCCTTCCCAGAACTGAGCTACCAGACTCAACGGTAGTGGAATGGCAGGGCAACCTGCACAGGAAATTAACAGTTTAAGGTCCATCTCTGCCCTTAGATTGTGAGCTCATTCAGCTCAGGAACCACATGTCAATTTTTTATTATTGTGCCTCAGCATCTCTTTATAAGTCTAGGTCTGATACACAATAATCTTTGAAAGTGGATTCATAAGATCAAAATACAATTATGTTGGAAAATTTGGCATACTGCATCCTGGGAATCAATGAAAATGTAAATGCAAATAGAAAAGATTACCATGTACAACATGGCATGTTGTTAAATCAATTTATAATTTTCATTTCTGGCCAGCAGGCAACTTAAAAATAAGTGAGCTTGAACAATAACACTTCCAGTTCCTTACAAAGATTCTGAATCAAAATTTCAGCTGTGTAACTAGCTAATAAATAGGACCTCCTAAAAATAAGTTTTAGTGTTCTATAGCACTGTAGGGAGACTACGGTTCACAATTACTAACTGCATAATTTCAAGTAGCTATTAGAAAGGATTTTGAGTGTTCCCAACACAAAGAAATGATGAAAGTTTGAGGTGATGGATATGCTAATTACCTGGATTTGATCATTGCACATTGTACACATGTACCCAAATATGACAACGTACTCCATAAATATATACAATTACTATGTGTCAATTAAGAAAAACTAAATTTAATAAAATGGAAAAAAAAATTCTCCCTGTTCCTCCAGACAGAACTGTACCCCTTTCATTTTCTCCTCCTGCAGGAAGCCTTCCCTGACTACTTCAGACCATTGCCAGACCACTCAGATAGGAAAAGCCTTGGGTTATCTCAGGGTGTAAACTCCACCTCTAGGGATCCAGCAGATAATATGAAATGTAAGTGGGGACAGCTGCTCCTCATCCAGCTGAAACTTGTCTTGTGGAAGTGCAGGGCCAACATCACATATATCTGATTTTTTAATAGAAGTAAAAATATGGATGTTTATATGTGAACTATCTCATTAAAAAAATATTATTCTTTATATAATTTTGTGCAGCAAAGGATTAACTCAGCAAGCCTGTGTAGTCCAAACCCTGCGTTTTTTAAAGTGGGATTTATCCCCTGACCTGCCTTGAGCCACTCAGATAGTCCATGTTAATAATGTGATTTATAGTGTCAGTTTAACCTTTGGAGGGACTGGAGACTAAATAACTAAGGTCAGCCACATGCATGCCAATGTGGCCAACCCCAGTAAAAACTCTGGACACCAAGGCTCAGGTGAGCTTCCCTGGTGGGACATAGGTCACATGTGGTACCATACATCATTGCTGGGAGCATTAAGTGTCATCTGTATGACTTTATAGGGAGAGGTGGAAGCTGCTCTGTGGTCTCTTCTGGACTCTACCATAAAGGCCTTTTACCTTTTCTTATTTTAATTTATACCATTTTGCTATAATAAACCATAATGATTAATATAATGGCTTTTCTGAGTTCTTTTTTTTTTTTTTCTTAAAGATGACCGGTAAGGGGATCTTAACCCTTGACTTGGTGTTGTCAGCACCACGCTCAGCCAGTGAGCGAACCGGCCATCCCTATGTGGGATCCGAACCCGGGGCCTTGGTGTTATTAGCACCGTACTCTACCGAGTGAGCCACGGGCCGGCCCAGCTTTTCTGAGTTCTATGAATCCTTCTAGCAAATTGTTGAATCTGAGGGTGATCTTGGGGACTCCTAGATACAATGTAAAAAACAGTCTACATGGGATTAATACAATGTGTTCCTTGATAGAACTCAGCCCTTTGCACCACCTTTTTGTTATCTCTGATTCATAGTCTTAATTTGTTCTCCATTTCTTTATGGTGAATCTAAGCCAAGTGAGCTCTTTAAAGGCTGAAGTGGGCTTCAACTGCTGCTGTACACTTTGTCCCTTCCCTTGTCCTCCACACAATGCATCTCAGCCAGGGCAAAGCTCAGGAGGTACTAATTATTTGGTCTATTGTTTCATGATAAAGACAATGCAGATGTTGCAACCTGGCAACCCTTGGGCTGTCCTCAAATCACAGATGTGTTTCATTTAATCTGTGTATACTCTAGGTGGCCCTTTGCAGTAGATTTTCAGTTCTTGGTTCATAAATTTCCTCTTTAATTAATTAATTAATTCCACCAATTCTCACTCAAGCATTTCCCAAGTGCCAGGAGCTGGTCTAATCTCTGGGATAGAGCTGTGAATATAACAAAGATCCCCACCCCTCAGAAAGCTTCCATTCTAGAGAGGAGGAAACAGACAATCAATACTTAAACAAATAAGTGATATTTCAGGTGCTGGTAAGGGCTAAGGAAAAAAATAATAGGAAGTTTGTTGGGGGGAGATTTAAAAACAAACAAACAAACAGGGCATGACTCACATTTGCTTACAGACCTGCAAGAGCTGAGAGAGGGAGCCATGTGGCTCTCTAGGTGGACAAGGGCTCCAGACAAAATCAACAGCAAGTGCCATGGGTCTCAGTGGGAACATCTGTGTCTCATTGTGGAGACACTGGGGATACAATAACAATAAGCAGGACTCCAGGAGGGTTGGGTGAATAGAAGAGGTTTGGAGAAGTCAGAGTGGGGAGGACATCAGAGATGCTGGGTCTGCTTAAGGCCTTCATAGGGCATTTGACTGCTTTTACTCTGAGGGAGATGAGAGGACATGGGGCATTTTGAGCAGAGCATGACATGATCTGTGTGGACCTTTCACAGAGATTCTCTCCCTGCAATGCTTCTGACAGTGAGGTCAGGTGTGTTACTGGTCCTGTCCCATTGTACCTGCACTGTTGTTTCTGAAACCAGCTCACATCTTTCACTGTCACCTGCCTGGCCCATGCAGTCATTCCATTTTGAAACCCCAAGTTGATAGCAAAAGTGCGGGGCTGTGAGAGGCAAAAACGTATGTAGAGGTGAAGGGAAGGCACATTTCCTTCAGGTCCCCCCTCTTAGAAGCCCCCATCTTGTTTATGGGCTTTTCAAACTTGAGAGAAACTAGCTCACTACCAGGACTGCAATATTTTAAAAAGGGAAAAAAATGAAATACTAAACAAAAGGTCACACATAAAACACCATTATTATTTTATACTTGTGCTTGGAGGATTTTAACTTAAGGGCAAACACACACGCGCGCACACACACACACACACACACACACCAAAAACCACTAAGGGTCTATCCAATCTTTAGAAAGTTTCTGGTGTCACTGGTGATATTAAGATAAATACATCCTGATGATGCTTTAAAGGTCAAAAAAGGCTAAGAGTCAGGTGCCCTCACCTTTGCCTCCAGCAATACAGATCTAAGCTTCACAACATTTTTCTGTGACTGTGTGTATTAGAGTTTAATAGACCTACAGCCAGTCATCTGGTGGTACCATCCACAGAGCATGCCACATGGTACTCACTGGGTCCACAGTATTAATGATTTGCCTTCCACGGGCACTCTGCACTTCGGTGGTTCTACACACCCAACAGCCTCTGTGGAATAAAAATGATACTACAGAGGCTAACTCTAAGACACTGACCCAGGCTGCAATTTCCGAGTTAATGAGCCAGGTTGAAATGTACACTGCCTGTCATTGCCCTTTGCCCCAGAGTTGATTATAGGATCCTCTGGCTTTTGTGCTCAAGCTACACTGACCCCTTTCCACCACTCTCGCCTCAGGGTCTTTGCACTTGCTCTGATTCTCTGTGTCTGGAACCCTCTTTCCCTGGATCTTGCCTGGCATGTCTGACTCCTTTTCCTCATCAGGC
>NW_007739490.1:35897-36110 GCF_000696425.1 Galeopterus variegatus | reverse complement strand
TTTTTTTTTTTTATGGTGGCTCATACCAAAAGCAGCTCCTTTCTCAGAGGTTGAGCTCCTCTGCCCACTCCCACCTTCACTTTGATGGAGTTTCAAGACAACAGCCCATCTTGGAGACTGATGGGAGGGAAGGTCTATAGACCCCCTGCCCCGTGCCCTGGCTTGCCTGGTGCAGACCCCATGTATCATGGTAGGCGGCTTGTCCCTGCGATG
>NW_007739490.1:32665-33792 GCF_000696425.1 Galeopterus variegatus | reverse complement strand
ACATGGTCCCGTCTGCTGAGGCTTCCTGGCGGTGGCCTTGGGTTCCATTTATAGCATCACCGATCAGTTTGTGCTTTCGGCCCCATGTTTGGACTGGCTCACTTTCTATATGTAAACACCGTCACTGAACAACAATCCCATTAGCCACTCTTTGCTAAAGGCTGATATCATTGGGATAGAATTAAAAACAAAAGCGGACTAAGAGGTGAGCTCCGGGGAACCAGGAGCAAAGCTAACAACTCATTAGCTATTGCCTTGCCGAGGACACAGCAGCTGCTGAATTCAGTCAAGTTCAGACCCTTAAAAAGAGTGGAAAAAAGAAAGCACATACTTTCCAGTGCTTGGGCACCGCAGAGCCGGGCCAGCTGGGTGTAGCACCATGGCAAAAAGATCTCTTCAGTTTCAGAAACACGAGACCCCGACCTTGCAAACAGGGAAGGGAATGGGGCTGCAACTGTACCTGATTGGGCCCTACGTTTCTGGACTTNTGCTTTTATATTTTCAAAGGCCAATATGATAACCAGTGTTAGTTAATACCTAAATGTCTCAATGAGGAGGATAATTCTATACCTCTGTATAGTATTGCACTTTATAATCTTCATAGCAATTTCATGTCTATTTTCTTATTTAAATTTCAAAACAGGTGGGGCAGGTTAGTGCCTCTTTTCCTTGATAGATGAAAAACTGAGATTTAGGGGGTTTAGTGCCTTTGCCCGTAATGACTCCCATGGTTAAATGGCAAAGCTGGATGAGCAAGTAGATATTGCCAGTTCCGAATCCAGCTTCATTTCCATCAGAGCCTTGGTATGATATCAAAAACATTTTCAGTATCCTGTCATTCATCAACCAAATCAGGAAATAAAGCATGCTATTTATGTCAGTTTTCTAGAAGCAACAGCCATACTTTCTTGACCGTGAAAAGTATTTTTTTGCTAATTGGAGTTGTTTCATAAAGCTAAAACCAGAAATGTCCTCAGGGGCTTCTTAGGGGTGGTAATATTTTGCCCCTCTGCAGAATGGCCTGAGGCTACTGACATCCAGATTCCTGTGCCTACTTTAAAATTTTCTTTTCTGTTCTTCCTCCTGGGCAAACCTCAGCTGTTAAACCTTGAAGTAGTTAAGGTTCT
>NW_007739490.1:31037-31607 GCF_000696425.1 Galeopterus variegatus | reverse complement strand
TTTGTCCTTAATTGCAGCTTAAACACAAACTATGGGAGGTAATTTTATTTTGCAACAATAGAATAAATGTATTTGTATGGGTGGATAAATTAATGTTTTAAGGTATATCGCTTGGAGGGCTTGTTACAATGCAGGTTTCTAGGCCCCACCTGCAGATATTCTGATTCAGTAGATCTTGAGTAGGGCTAAGAATTTGCATTTCCACCAGGCTCTCAGGAATGTCGATGCTGCTATCCCAGGGACCACAGTTTGAGAACCACTGACCTAATGAATATATTTCCTAACATTCTCACACTGAAGTGCATAGGATAATACCATTCTGTTCATGAGAGAGTTTATTAATTTGTCATCCTTGAGGCCTAGGCTAAAAAAATTATCTCCCGTTAGAAATTAATATGCATTCTATCTCATCTACCAACTTTCCTATGTTGGAAGATTATTGGTTAACTGTGGCCCAGTAACTTGTGGCCCATTTAGAGAGCTAGTCCCCAGGAGTAGAGACAGAGTCATTTCATTTTAAGCAACAGAAGAGAGTCATTGACTTTGCAGCCCGTGCACTTGGTCTCACCA
>NW_007739490.1:28505-29350 GCF_000696425.1 Galeopterus variegatus | reverse complement strand
AAATAAAATAAAATTCTGGTGTGTGGCACAGACACAGAAAGCAATGGGAACATTGCTGGAATTTTCTATCATAGTGCCATGTTTTACTTTAATTGTATTAAATCTTTTAATGTTGTACCTTTTAGTTAAGTTCAATAAGTAGTATTGAGTACCTGTTATGTGTTCTTGGGACAGACAGGGATAAAAAAGGGTAAGACTGGCTCCTCTTCTCAGGGAGCTCACAGTTTAGCCAAAGATCCATGACTCGCTCCTAAGACAATGGCAGGTGGTGGTGCTCAGCTTAGGGCAGGCTGTGCACTGATGCTAGCTCTCTAGTTCAGGAAACCAAGAGACTTCGAGGATTGAGACAGAAGTCATTAGGTAACAGTGCATGGACCAGGGAGGGCCTCAGGTGGGCTGTGGACCATTTGCCCAGGCAGATGGAGAGGGATGGCATGGTGCCTTGATGGGAGGGAAGGTGGGAATGAGCCTGCTGTGAGCCCAGAGTAGAGCCACCTGGGGAAATCCCACCTGCCCGTGTTACAGTGGGGCCTTGGCTGGCAGCATCTTCCTGGGGACAGTGGTCACTGTTGCCCCCACTCTGGCTTGGCTGCTGCCTTGCTGGTCTTTTCTGCTTCTCTGGGCCTGTCCACACCCTGTCTCTGCTGTCCACCTGATTATTTACTCCTGTTTTGCACACCTGCCCCCTCCCCTCCAAACTCTGCCTGGCATGTGAACCAGAGACTGTGTGGGGTCAGGACCTGGTGAGTCACAAGGTGCAATTCTGAGCTGAGAAGTGGAGTGGAAGGGTAGGAAACATACGCCAAGAACATGAGTGTGTAAGGTGATCCCAGGAGCGTATCAAC
>NW_007739490.1:26128-27061 GCF_000696425.1 Galeopterus variegatus | reverse complement strand
AATATCTACTATACGGACTTTCACAGAAAAAGTTTGCTTACCCCAACCCAGGCAACTGTTGCACAGTGTTTACAAAAATTTGAGGTGTAGAACTTTTTCCTTACTAAGAAAATAGGATTTTGAAGGATGAGCAGGATTAGAGTAAGAAAAAGGAAGGGAGAGATTTTCTAGATTGAGGAAGCAAACTGATCACACTTTAGTTGGATTTTTCCAATCATCCCTTTAACTTCCAATTAAATCTAGATAAGACATTGAGGCCAAACTTGATCCCCATTTCATTTCAGAAACCTACATATCAGGGTTGTCTTTAAAATGAGTTATCCAGGCTTCCTGGATTAACCTAAATGTTGGCACAAATCAGCACCAAATTAAAAGAAGCCTTGTATTTTGGAAATTTTTTCTTTTTACTTGGCTCTGGGTGTGAGCTATTTTATTTTAAACAAAATAAATAATTTTGTTTTAAGTCAAATAAGCATTAAAGGCTTATCTTGAGTAAGCTATGGCATTTAAATCTTGGTAACGTTTTTTTCCCAATCTGATAGGATTTTATGACACTGTTGAATGAGAACCATGGTAAAAATTGCTTCTATTCTTAATAACTGGCTGAGCCAGGGCAGGTGGTGATATACTAGGGTAAAAAGTATATCCCAAATCTCAGGTGCTTAGTACAACAAAAGTTTCTTTCTCACTTGCTGAGGGTTGGGTTGGGCCTGTGCGGCTCTTCTGTATCCAGTTCCAAGCCTCCTCTGTCTTGTGATACGTATATCTCAAAACATGGCTTCCTGGTTGCTACAGTGTGTAAAGAAAAGGGTTGAGAACTCACACCCATTCTTAAGCACCTGCTCTGGGTTAATCGTGTCCCCCAAAAGTTCATGAACTGGAAACTTGATCCCCATTGTGACAGTGCTAAGAAGGTGGGAAATCCAATTATGG
>NW_007739490.1:24312-26080 GCF_000696425.1 Galeopterus variegatus | reverse complement strand
AATCCAATTATGGCATTTGAAATGTGGGGCCTTTAAGAGGTGATTAGATTGTGAGGACTATACCCAAGTGAATGGATCCATCCATTCATGGGGAAGGGGTTGATGGTTTAATGGCTGGTCATGGGTGTGGTTCTGATGGCTTTATTAGGACAGCACGTGAGAAGGTTAGTGTTCTCTTGCTCATGCCCTTCTGTCTCCATGTGATACCCCGAGTTGCTGCAGAGAGTCACCACCAAGTAGAAGGTCTCACCAGATGTGTTCCCTGAATCGTGGACTTCCCAGCCTCCAAAACCATAAGAAATAAATTTCACTTCTTTGTAAATTACCCAGTTTCAGGTTTTCTGTTATAAGCAACAGAAATGGACTGTTAGACTAGGAGTGACTCAGGCCTCTCCCATATCCACAGCCGATTGGCTGGAATTAGTCACATGACCCTGTTTGCTCCCAGGAGGCTCAGGAGTATAGAGGAGCTCATGGGATACTTGGAGTCCCCTTGCCCTGCAACACAGGGTCATTGTGGGAAAGTCTATACGTTTTCTGTGCCTTTGTTCATCATTAAAGGGTAATTGATTTAGTCTTACATTTTTCCACATAAGTTATGAAAAGTTCAGGTAAGATGTATGAAAGAACTTTAAAAGGTATAACGAGTTGTAAAATATGTAGCATATAATTGTTACCCTAAAATTGATTTCTTTATTGGGTCTTGAATAGCAGTGGGCTGGAGGCAGAGTAGTCAGACGAGCCCCAGCATGCCTGGGACCATCCTAGCATATGCCAGTTGACCCAACACAATTATCATACAGTCCTCCTTTTCTCACCTAGAAATATCCTGGTTAAGGCAATAAATGATCACCCTAGCTTGACCCCCCCCCCCACAGTCATCCTTGAAGACTAATGCTAGCTACTGTTTATTGAGCCTTTTCTAAGAGTCAGATACTGTTCTAAGCTTTTGGCTGCATTGCTTTATTTAATCCTCCAAGTAGGCTTATGAGGTAGGTACTCATAATCTCATTTTAAGATAAGGTAACAGATGCAGAAAGGTTGGACTTGTTCACAATCCCGTAGCTAGTGAGTGGCTTTGATATGAACCTGGATCTGTTGAACTCTGTGCTCTTAAGCTATCTTGCTCAGCCTTTAGGAGGATTGCCCTTGACCACGTGGGGCCCCATTTCCCGGACACTGGCTTGGGAAACTGTTCTCAAACTACACAATGGTAGAAAGTCACAGCCCTGAGAAGTGAATCTGGCTCTTTATGACACCAATAAGGTATAGAGTCACTACGGGATTCCCCAGAACCAGCAAACAGCAGACCCACCGGCTCCTGATTTCCCATCCAGTCCCTTCCTACCACCCCCTATCCTGACATTGACACGTAAAGCACTGCATTTTACATAGAGAGAAAAGGTTTTATTTTGAAATGTAGGGTGGGGTAAAACTCTAGCCAATGAAAACTTGCCATGTGCTGTGCAGTTAATCCAAACAAGCACTGTTCCAACACAAACAGGAAGGAGAAACTGAGTTCAGGGAGTTTATTTACAAATTTATTAAAAAAAGAAAAGCCTAACCACAACTGAATACCAGTTTGCTTGCAGAATAATATCAAACAAAAAGTCATCTACTCACAAGGCTGCATTGTAATTTCCCTGGTTCCTGGCCTTCCTAATCAGTGTTTAAAACTGAACCCATGGAATCAAAGGGACCAGTCACTGAAAAATGAACCAAACATGACATAGTCATCTATTGCATTACTTGCTTCAAGAAACCCCCC
>NW_007739490.1:22480-22956 GCF_000696425.1 Galeopterus variegatus | reverse complement strand
TTTTTTTTTAATAGAGATACTTAGAAGGCTAGAATTCTATATTTTAGTGATCATAAACTGCTCAGAATAGACAGTAACAAATATCTTGTTCTTACAGTGCCCTGATAGGGTGCGTACAATGTGGGGTGCATATAGGCCAAATATAATTAAATATTGGGCAATTAATCTCAGTTCCTAGTTGCTGAATACCAAGGAAAGTTATGCTTGAGTCATAAATGGGGCCCAAATGTTAAAAAGCAAAACAAGACAAAAACCTCTCCCGGAGACTGATTCATAGATGTTCACGGAGTTTTCCTGTTGGCTACCTAGGTAGCACCTTGGATAATGGCTCTAGGTGTTTCCCAGAAACATTTCATAAAATGGAAATCCCCATATATGTAACAGAGAGAGTTTCTGGATCCATGCTTTGGCCTTATAGAACTCCCAGTCTAATTTTCCATAACCTGTTCTATTTGGGAAAGCTAGGATGTTAGCAC
>NW_007739490.1:20001-20848 GCF_000696425.1 Galeopterus variegatus | reverse complement strand
CAGGTGAGACTCTCAGCCATGGCTGCAGATCCCAGGCCTTCCTCTTCCTCACTTCGGGCGTGATTTCTGAGCTTTGACTCCTAGAAAATAATGTAAAGTATCTGAACTTCCATTGCCCCATCTGTGAAATGGGGATAATGATATTGACCGTATAGAGATGGTGTGAAAAGGAAATAAAATAAATAAAATAAAATATTTCTTACAAAGTACTTGGCATAGTGCTTGGCAGATAGCAAACCCGCATTCTATGGTAGCTCTTAAAATTATTGTAATTGTTATTACCTAAGCATGTGTGATCCAGACTGATAATTGGAAGTGAGATTAAAATCCATCTGTTACTTAAATGGGAATTAATCTAAAAGATTTCTAAATCGGTTGTTTTTGTGTACCAAAAGATAAGAAGGTGCATATGAGAATTCATTCATTGTTCTTTCAACAAAGAGCTCTTGGTGTCAAAGGACTTTTATAACCTGTTTGTGAGGAATAGAGAGACCTGATTCAAACTCTCTTCTCTTGGGATAAGGAAGTTTGTCTGGTTATTTTATGTCTGTCTCAGGGTTTTCTTCCCCATTTCACTCTTCAATATTATCATGGTTGCCATAAGAAAATTGAGTAGATGCCTATTTACACACGGCAGACAGGTGCAGAGCAGGCCACCTTAGCAGGTTCACGCCAGGATGAATGGTTGGAAAATCTTTGGTCTGCTCCTTCTGCTGCTTCTGCCTGCAAAAGAAGGCATTCATATTCTTTGCAGACGCATCTTTGGCCATTGTAGGTCAGGCCCCAGGCTGAAAGTGTAGATACCTCCTTTTGTTAGAATTCATTTCCATTAGAAGCATGTATACTA
>NW_007739490.1:17309-18300 GCF_000696425.1 Galeopterus variegatus | reverse complement strand
GCAATTAGAAGTCAGAGCAGTGCCATCTACCAGGGAGTCTGAAGAGGAAGAGCTATTTTGAAATTGATACCTCTTAAAAGAGAATGGCATTGAAATTGGCCTAGTTAATATGACTAGTAAGTTGGCTCATAATGAAGGAGGGGAGAGACTTTTGGAAAGAGCATTCTACCACCCCAAAGACCAGTCAAGTGGCCTCTGAATGTCTGGGCTTCTAACTAACACTCAGACCCTAGTACAGGATGTGTTTGTGACGTGAATGCATCTCACAGCAAGCAGTTGAAGCCCATTCTTCAGCTTTACTTTACTCCTGCTGGAAGCTGAAGATGCTTAGCTTTGAATTTTTTCCCCCTGAATACCAGAGAGTATTATTACCTTACAGTGATACATAGTTTTCCAGCTGAACAAAAAAGAGGCAGGAAATTGGTCATAACAGCTACCGAAAGGTCCAAATTACTCAGCAAGTAGAGTTTAATAGATTTTCCTTGTAATTAGATTGATCTGGTGAATAACAGACTCATTCTNATGCCTGTGCTGGAAACTATTTTTGAAATGTTTTTGCTTTGTGAAATCAAGATCTGGGCAGCTCCCTGACCTGGGACCTCTTGCCCCTTCTCCTTGGCACTATTCTCTCCTGCTCCTCTGTCCTCATTAGTGACTCCTACCACTGTTGACTGGAGGCCCCAAGCCTATGGGCTATCTTCTTTATTCAAAAGATTAGCAAGTGTTAGAGGCATACCAGCCTGATTTAAGGATGGGGCAAGAGCATTTGAAATGATGAATAGTCATCTGTCCACAGCACTGTGGGTTAAGAACTCCTAGGCACATGTTTATGTCCTGGTGAAAATCTGGCAGACCCAAGCCCTGCAAAGGCAAAGGATGAGCTGTTACTCTTAACCGCCACGGAAAATGCGAAATTGTGCCAACTGATCTGCATATTACCTGTTCCCCTGTAGTGAATAGATTTATGTATTTGATAAATGATTTACTCTCA
>NW_007739490.1:14002-15791 GCF_000696425.1 Galeopterus variegatus | reverse complement strand
ATGTATGTGTAAATAAATTATATCATTTAATTCTGAGACATTTTTATAGGATTCATTGTTTAAGATATGGAAGTATCTAAATTACCATCATTTATAACTGGTTCCACTTTTACATCAGTCAGTCTCCATCTCTTGTTTAGTTCTTCTGCCCAGGACACCTAAGTAACCTCTGGATGTCTGTGTGCTTAACTGAACAAAAATGTCAACAAGCTGCTATTTATTTTATTAAACAGCTTAAGCAGAGATGTTTGGTCTGATTGCCAGAAATTGTTAGCTTATCACTGAACTATCCTGATGATTCTTAACATTCAATTTGCATTGCTCACGATAATAATTATTACTACGTAGAAGAGCATGATGCTTTTATTTGTATAGTTCTTTCATTAATAATTTAATTGACTATTATATCTAAGTGGTTCTGCTGCTCACACATCAAGGTACTCGGAGATTGGCCCAGGGTGCCCTGGGAAATCCAGAGTGTAGGTGTAAATTGTAAGTCTTGGGGTGAGGGTGGGATGGTAGGCAAGTCCCCTGGCCTTGACATCCAATTGGTTAGCTATACCTTTCCTCCCATATTTATTTCCGAGCATTTTATTGATTCACCTGTAGTGATTCTGATCTGGAGATCATGGTATAGTTATTTTTATCACTAAAATGGCTAGATTGATACTGATTTATAAATGAAAAAAGTGATGATGGGTAAAACAATAAATCTGACCCAAAATGATTGAATCAGTGGCTTTGTGTAAATAGCATCTGTATCTGTGGGGCCTGACTCTCAGTCTGCAGTGCAGCTGTGTAAAATGTATATGTTTTGATATATCTTGCTACAGAGAAACTTACTTTGTGGTTTTTTTTTTAGTGTAGGAGTGTACTACAAGTTTTGTCCTAAATTCATGTTTTATATATTAAACAAAATGAAGAATTGAAATATGCCTTTGGAGGTGCGAGACAGTGGGATTGAACCTGACTCTGGTGGTTGTCAATGATTAGTAATGTTCACGAATCTGCATTTTAAAACTCTGGATTCAACAGGGGAGATAAAGCAAACAAACGAATTTTCATTTGGCCAGCCCAGCGTGACTTCTGGGAGGACGAACGCATCTGTTGGTCAAGAGCGTTGTTCCATATCAGAAACTGGGCTTTATGAAGGAGTTGCCTTCTCCTCCAAATGGATGGTGCATTTGAGTAGGTTTTAATGTCTGGCCCTTGTACCTGGGAATGTGCTCACTGGGCTCAGGAAGGGAATTGGGCAGTAAAGTAACCTCACAGATGGGTTATGGGGTTTGTTTATAATTTACTTTTTGGAAAGGAGTTTGGGTTGTCATTATTAAAAATTGTGGCTACAGCTGTGATGACCAACGGAGTTCCTAGTCCTGTGAACTCTATGGGTGCACAGTGAATTGAACACTTAACAATTAATTTCCAGTTTGGAAGAGGAAGGTCACTTCCTGGTGGCTGAGTTGTGCATGTGTATCACTCAAGGTTGACTAGGTTCTGGGGTGACAGACAAGCCCCAAACCTCAGTGGCATAAAATAAGGAAGTTTTATTTCTTGCTCACTCTATATACCTGTTGAAGATTGACTGGGGACTCCACTCTGTGTCACTTTCGTCCTCATTCCAGGATCGAGGCTGATGGGATGTTTCCATCACCATGGCTGAGGGGAAAGAGAAAATGATGGAGCCTGTGCTGGTTCTTAAAGTTGTCCAGTGGTGACACATGTCACTTCCCTCATATTTTATTGGCTAAAGCTAGTCACACAGCCACACCTAACTTTAGGGAGGTGG
>NW_007739490.1:12429-13203 GCF_000696425.1 Galeopterus variegatus | reverse complement strand
AGATAGAAGTCTAGAAACCTAGCACACCCGAAGCAAGGGGGTAAGTAGAATTTACAAGGGAATTTTTTACATCGTGAGAAAAATGGACTAGTCTCCTGAAGCAGGGTGGTTTCATCTCTTCAGCACTGTCCTTTCTGCAGACTGAACCAAACGGTGGTTCAGGGCTCTTGCCCACCCCTGATCTCCATACACAATCGTAAGCCAGCACGCTTGGTGTGCAGGTGCAGCATGACATGGACTCCCCCAGCCTTCCGCTTCCTGGGCAGCCAGACGGCCACTTCTAAGCTTCTCCTAGACAGAAATTCTGGAATGGTCCCAGTTGCTTAGTTTCCCCTTCTGGGTGTTCACTGTGGATCTTCTCACTGTTTTAAGTCATCTTTTATATTTCATTTTCTTAAGTGGGCATCTGCACATTTCCTCTTACAAGGACAAACTCCAGTTGGTTTGGGCATTGGTCTCTGCTTACCGCTGATGGGTAGAGAAGGTTTCCCTCACCCATGAGGGTCGGGGAATCTCCTGTTCTCCTCGCCTCCGTTCTCTGTCTTCATTTATGTTAGTCTCTCCAAGGCACTTGTGAAAGTCTCCCTGCCTGGAACGGAATGCTTGGGTTGTTGGCATAATGAGTTCCATCAGGGTCTTAGTCCTATTTTTCAAGGCACAAAAAGGAACTTATGTTCACACAAAAGAGCCTCACTTTGCCAGCTTGGAATATAGCCAGGAGCTGGGTAGGAACAAACAATATCTCAGGTATCCCCAAATCCATTCACGACACTT
>NW_007739490.1:11194-11943 GCF_000696425.1 Galeopterus variegatus | reverse complement strand
AATTGTAGGACAATTCCCTTCAAAATAGCCAGTTTTGTCTTTTAATTCTAATGTGTGATGAGTCTCCATTGGCTAGGAAATTCCACTAAGTGGAACTGTGCTCCCTGATTGTGCCAAGCAAATGAGGAGCTGCTGAGCATCTAGTTTAGCTGGTGTATAAATAGACACTTATGAAATACTTTTTTGCACAATCAAGATGAAACCACGACTCAGTCTGTGTCCTGATGATCAGCTTGATTCTGGTGTGCCTGGGTGGGAGGTGGATGGCTTCAGGAATATCTCAAACCAGGGGCAAGGCTGCCTGCACAACAGAAGATGGTTGCTTCCAAAAGGAACGTTCCCACGTGGAAGCCAGTGGCAATTAGCTACCAAGAGTCTCTGTTCGTGCTGCGCTTCACAGTTTTCAAAGCACAGTCATGTGCACAACCTCCTGTGTGCAGAACGGTCCTGAATGCTAGGCAAGGTAGGTATTGGTGCTATTTCCACCTTTCAAGCCAAGACAGTGGAACTTAGGGGAATTTACCCAAAGCCACAGCACCAGTGGGCTGCAGATCCAGGGTTAAGCCTCTTGCCTTAACCACACTCTTTCCCCCTGCGGTGCTGTTCTGTCTGTTCCTGCTCTGTTCGGGCTTCAGGGGAGGCCACACAGGGGTTAATTGAAGCAGATCCTTTCCCTGCTCCAAGGAGCTTTTTTTTCCCAGTTAAAAAAGTCCAGATCCACAGCGAAGATGGAGGGGAATGTGGGGCCG
>NW_007739490.1:4623-10010 GCF_000696425.1 Galeopterus variegatus | reverse complement strand
GAGTTCTCAACCTCACTCATAATGTAAAGAGGTTCAGATCAAAACAAGGAGTACCATTTGTCACTTGTCTGACTGGCAAATGTTGAAAAATGTGAGAACATCCAATTCTAGAGAGGATGTGAGTACATCCAATTCTAGAGAGAGGTTGGGAAACAGGCACCCTCAGTTTCCATGTCAGGGTACATTGGCAGAGCCTCTCAGGAGGGCATTTGGCAATACCTATGAAAATTTATGATGTGCAGAGCCAGCAAGTTCACCCTTAGAAATATGTCCTGTGGATTTTCTCACCAAAGTATTAAAAACTGGCGAATAAGGATATCTTAATATTGTTTGTAATAGCAATAGCAAAAATAAGTACAATAAATTATCTATCTCGGTGTGCACAAATGATATGTCTCGGTACATTGTGCAGCATTTAAATATGAGAATATGGAAAGGTTGCAAAGACATAATGGTAATAAGTAATAACAATACATATTTATCGAGTGCCATCTGCATTCTAAGAAGTTTACATGTATTAACTCACTATCCCATTTTACAGATGAAAAAGCTAAGGCACAGTGAGCTGATGTACCTGCTGAAGGTCACAGTGTAGCTAGAAAGTAGATTGGAGTTGGGGGGTTACATAGCAAGTATTCTGGTTTCAGAACTTTGCTCATTTCCTTATTAAGCAAAAAAAGCAAGTTGCAGGAAATTGGGATCCTATTTATGTAAAACAAACCATACATATGTGTGTATATACATGTATACATATATAAGTTCATATTTTCATAATTATTTTTGGCGAGATACACAAGAAAAAAGTAGAAAGGACTGGTGGTTCGAGGCAGGAGGAAAAGAAATTTTAAACCTTTCATTTTATGACTTTCTGTGCTATTTTGCCTCCCTTTTTTTTTTAGGGTGCATTTATCTCTCTCTCTCTCTTTTTTTTAGTGTTTACATGGGGCTAGTACAGACTGCATATTAGGCAATGACATGAGGGGCCATTTAAATTTTCTTTAAATTTTTCTGTGTTTAAAAATTATGTAACAAATAATTATATTTTTAAGTGAAAAAATTGGACATAACCTTCTACAAGAGCCCCTTCCAGACTGGGAATTTCCTGTTGGTAATTGCTGAACATGTACCCAGCCCTTGTCTTAGATAACATGTAATGAAACCATGCTGCCTGCCCACAAGACACTTACAGCGGGTGGTGGCAGACGGCCATGTACACACCTGGTGCAGAGAGCCCGCTGGGAGCCCACCATTATGTGCTGGAGGCTGGCTCATCTTGCAGGGCCAGCCTTCGCTTTCTTCCCCAGCAGAGTTGTGAGTGAGCGTAGGGTAAGAGCCACCAGGCGAAGGAGAGAGTTTCATGCAGCTGCCTGTGCTTGGGAGTCCTGGGCAGGTTCCAGCAGGTTCCAGCAGGCTCCGTCCTGGACTGGATCTTTCTGAGTTTGTGATTATCACCATCACCAGCAATGGTATGTACCAACAACAAGAGCTAACATTTCTTTTGTGCCGGGCACTGTGAACATCTCTTTATGTGTAAGCACTGTAGTTAACTGTTTTTCTCCCCATTCTGTAGATGAGGATTCCTCCTTTCTTCTGCCTTAGTCTTTCAGTAATGGAAGCAGTGTGCCCCCACCGTACTATATGCCCCTATGCCCTGGGGATCAGCATGGTGACTGGAACAATCCTTGAACTGAGAAAACCCCCAAGAGAAGGGAAAAACTTGAAGAGAGTGGTCAAGATTCTTGGTCATCTTCCCCAAGCCCCCTGTAATTTTCTGTCTCATGGTACAGAGTTTGCTTTACTTAGGGAGGCCTTGTATCTTGCAGTCTCATGTGACAGTCTGTTTATACCTCCATTACAGCACTTACCACACTTGCTGAACATGTACCCAGCCCTTGTCTTAGATAACATGTAATGAAACCATGCTGCCTGCCCACAAGACACTTACAGCGGGTGGTGGCAGACGGCCATGTACACACCTGGTGCAGAGAGCCCGCTGGGAGCCCACCATTATGTGCTGGAGGCTGGCTCATCTTGCAGGGCCAGCCTTCGCTTTCTTCCCCAGCAGAATTGTGAGTGAGCGCAGGGTAAGAGCCACCAGGCGAAGGAGAGAGTTTCATGCAGCTGCCTGTGCTTGGGAGTCCTGGGCAGGTTCCAGCAGGTTCCAGCAGGCTCTGTCCTGGACTGGATCTTTCTGAGTTTGTGATTATCACCATCACCAGCAATGGTATGTACCAACAACAAGAGCTAACATTTCTTTTGTGCCGGGCACTATGATCATCTCTTTATGTGTAAGCACTGTAGTTACTGTTTTTCTCCCCATTCTGTAGATGAGGATTCCTCCTTTTTTCTGTCTTAGTCTTTCAGTAATGGAAGCAGTGTGCCCCCACCGTACTATATGCCCCTATGCCCTGGGGATCAGCATGGTGACTGGAACAATCCTTGAACTGAGAAAACCCCCAAGAGAAGGGAAAAACTTGAAGAGAGTGGTCAAGATTCTTGGTCATCTTCCCCAAGCCCCCTGTAATTTTCTGTCTCATGGTACAGAGTTTGCTTTACTTAGGGAGGCCTTGTATCTTGCAGTCTCATGTGACAGTCTGTTTATACCTCCGTTACAGCACTTACCACACTGTATTGTAACTGCTGTTATGGGCTGTGTACTTCTCTAGGCTGTGGGTTCCTGGCGGGCAAGGTCTTGAGTCATCTCTCAGATCCAAGTGCCTAGAACCGATTCTTAATTTGGGCTCCAAGAATGTTTCCCACGTGGACAATATTAGTGATTGTGGGCAAAACAGTTGTCTGAGCAGTCAAGAGACACTAGAAAGCAACTGGCACAAAGACACATCCCCTGCACTTGTCATCAGTTAGAAGAGGAGGAAGTAAGTGGAGCTTCATTTTACTTGCGCAAAGTCATATTTGGTAGCAAAGTGGTGGCCCCCNCTGTATGTGGGATCTGAACCCTCGGCGGGAGCGCCGCCGCACTCCCAAGCGGCACACTATAGCAGTGTGCCACCGGGCCGGCCCCTATAAGCTCATATTTTCATAATTATTTTTGGCAAGATACACAAGAAAAAAGTAGAAAGGACTGGGGGTTCGAGGCAGGAGGAAAAGAAATTTTAAGCCTTTCATTTTATGACTTTCTGTGCTATTTTGCCTCCCTTTTTTTTAAAGGGTGCATTTATCTCTCTCTCTCTCTTTTTTTTAGTGTTTACATGGGGCTAGTACAGACTAGGTATTAGGTAATGACATGAGGGGCCATTTACATTTCCTTTAAATTTTTCTTTGTTTAAAAATTATGTAACAAATAATTATATTTTTAAGTGAAAAAGTTGGACATAACCTTCTGCAAGAGCCCCTTCCAGACTGGGAATTTCCTGTTGGTATTTGCTGAACATGTACCCAGCCCTTGTCTTAGATAACATGTAATGAAACCATGCTGCCTGCCCACAAGACACTTACAGCGGGTGGTGGCAGACGGCCATGTACACACCTGGCCGAGAGAGCCCGCTGGGAGCCCACCATTCTGTGCTGGAGGCTGGCTCGTCTTGCAGGGCCAGCCTTCGCTTTCTTCCCCAGCAGAATTGTGAGTGAGCGCAGGGTAAGAGCCACCAGGCGAAGGAGAGAGTTTCATGCAGCTGCCTGTGCTTGGGAGTCCTGGGCAGGTTCCAGCAGGTTCCAGCAGGCTCTGTCCTGGACTGGATCTTTCTGAGTTTGTGATTATCACCATCACCAGCAATGGTATGTACCAACAACAAGAGCTAACATTTCTTTTGTGCCGGGCACTATGATCATCTCTTTATGTGTAAGCACTGTAGTTACTGTTTTTCTCCCCATTCTGTAGATGAGGATTCCTCCTTTTTTCTGTCTTAGTCTTTCAGTAATGGAAGCAGTGTGCCCCCACCGTACTATATGCCCCTATGCCCTGGGGATCAGCATGGTGACTGGAACAATCCTTGAACTGAGAAAACCCCCAAGAGAAGGGAAAAACTTGAAGAGAGTGGTCAAGATTCTTGGTCATCTTCCCCAAGCCCCCTGTAATTTTCTGTCTCATGGTACAGAGTTTGCTTTACTTAGGGAGGCCTTGTATCTTGCAGTCTCATGTGACAGTCTGTTTATACCTCCATTACAGCACTTACCACACTGTATTGTAACTGCTGTTATGGGCTGTGGACTTCTCTAGGCTGTGGGTTCCTGGCGGGCAAGGTCTTGAGTCATCTCTCAGATCCAAGTGCCTAGAACCGATTCTTAATTTGGGCTCCAAGAATGTTTCCCACGTGGACAGTATTAGTGTTTGTCGGCAAAACAGTTGTCTGAGCAGTCAAGAGACACTAGAAAGCAACTGGCACAAAGACACATCCCCTGCACTTGTCATCAGTTAGAAGAGGAGGAAGTAAGTGGAGCTTCATTTTACTTGCGCAAAGTCATATTTGGTAGCAAAGTGGTGGCCCCCGGAAGGGCTGGATGTGTTGGTTACTTGCATCTGAGTTTGCATTAAGCAGAATAACTTGTATGCCTTCGTCAATTAAATTGGGATTTAGGAGGGGACGGGAACTAATGGAAAAGAGATGAAAAGGAAGTAAGGTAAGTGGGAGCGATGGAGCAGAGGCACACAGGAAGTCTCCAGAGGCTGGAGCACCAGGAGGTTCCTGGAGGGGCAGTCCCGCATTAGCATGCCAACAACCCCTCCCTCCCAGCACATGCTCAACTGCACACTGTGACCCTTTTGCAGGGCAGCCGGTAGAAACTCGTGTGTGTGTGTGTGTGTGTGTGTGTGTGTGTGTGTGTGTGTGTGTATGTGTACATGATTTATAAAAGTGAATACAGCTAATATGATGGAGATGGGGACTACCCCAATATTCTATCAAATAATCAGCCTATAAAAAGAACACTGTTCACCTAAACCTGAAAACTTGAATAAGCATGCAAATTAATTTTCCAATCCAATCTAACATGATGTCCTGAGCTAACTTCATCTAGACAGCTCCAGAGTTGAGACAAAAATGGGAAATTCCTAGAATGTCTTCTCCCTCTCAGTGGCAGCAACAAATCTTCATCTTCTGGAGAAAATGTAATGTGGCCTTGCCGGACTTGAAATGATCAATAGCTCAGGGTGGAAGCATTAGATCACTATCACATTCTTTGCAGTGTTTAAACCCGTGAGTTTCAGGGAGCCCTCTTTGCACATGGTCAATGGAAAAAAACACACCTTGTGTGGTCATCTTGAAAACTTCCTGCCAGATATCACTGGAGTTAAGCAAAAGGCCTTTCCCGTATGTGACACCTCCTTGTTCCTTTGTGCCTACCTCTCCACTCAGCTGACGAATCTGGAGAAGACTGGGATCCGCTCCATCCGCACTACTCCCAGCAGGGGACTAGGAGCCCACCACCCT
>NW_007739490.1:2152-2972 GCF_000696425.1 Galeopterus variegatus | reverse complement strand
AATCTTATTTTACTAGCCAGAAAGTTAATTATGTAGGGCAGAAATTCATGTGGGGAGGGGCCTGTCTCATCCACTGTCGTGACCCCCGTGCCCAGCACCACTCCTGATAGGTCACCAGCTTCCTAAGGGTGCAAGATGCCTGGGTGCCAGCAAAGTCTTCTTTCATGCTGGCCCTCAAGTTCTGGAACACCAATTTCTCCCCTTCTCTAGTCTGCCCTCTGTTTAAATCCTACACGTTTTTCAATGTCTATTCAGATCGTCACCACTGGACGCTCTTCCTGGTCACACCAGCTCTGGGGGTGCCGTCTTCCTTCTGCCTCCTATTCCAGACATCACATTATATATTTCAATAATTTCCTACAAATCATAGTTAATGTGCTGTATTTTGCAAAGGACTTGCTTTTTATTAATATGGTTTAAATTAGAACAAATTCAAGGATGATAACATTACTCTCGGCATTGATGTTCTGATGTGCTTTCTTCATTAATTCATTAATGTATTCATTATTCATTCAAAAAATATTCTGTAAGTGTTGTAGACAAGGGTGTGCCCTGGTCCTGGAGACACAGTGTTAAACAAGCAGCTGAGGTCCCTGTTCTCATGGCATCTACATTCTGTTGTGTGAAGACAGACAACAGACAAGCTATAGAAGATGGCAGGTCTTGTACTAAAAGAAGGAAGGAAGCTGTGGGAGACAGTGCCTAGGTGCTGGTGGTCTGGGAAGATGCTTTGGATGGAGGATATTTCAGCAGAGACCTGAGGAAGAGAAGAGAGCAGGAAAGAAAGGGTGGGATAGTCCCAACCCTGGAAGTGTGTCAG
>NW_007739490.1:0-217 GCF_000696425.1 Galeopterus variegatus | reverse complement strand
CTGCAAGCTCCCAGGAGAATTCCAGCACAGACTGGGCTGCCAGGGGCACCTCTTAGTGTTTCTTACCAGCTATTAGGTAGTTTACGTTGTCTTCCCCTCCTGCTGTAGGGCTGACAGTTCTGAGCTGTTGTCACCCCAAGCAGATGTGCACCTCATAGTCCCCTTTGAGCTGTTTCTCTGGCCTTGGACAGCTCTCAGGAGGGGACTCTGCACTATC
>NW_007739489.1:31056-36114 GCF_000696425.1 Galeopterus variegatus | reverse complement strand
GCAGCTGGGGTGCTGGTGCTGGAAGCAGCTTCCCAAGGTGTCTCTGAGCAGCGAGCCGGTGGAGGGCTCTTCAGGCCTGTTCCTCAAGACCATTCTGTCTCCCTAGGTCTTTGGGCCTGTAATGGAAGGGTTGGCCCCATAGGCTTCTGCAATGCCTTCAGGGCCTTTTTACCCTTCTCTTAATAATCCCTTTCCTTTGTACTAATCTTCTTAGCACCATTGGATTTTTCTTCTGAAAATGCTCTCTGCTTCTCTACTACATGGCCAGGCTCCAAATTTTCCAAATCTTGATGTTCTGCTTCCCTTTTAAATTCTGGCTTTACATCATGCCTTTGCCACCATAACTCAGTGTGGGCTGTTACAAGTAGCCATGCAGCTTCCTTAATGCTTTGCTGCTTAGAAATTTCTTCAGCCAAATGCTTTGGTTCACAACTCCTATGTTCGAACCTCCACAAAGTCCAAGGGCATGGACACAATGCAGCCAAGTTCCTTGCCAGTTCACAGCAAGGGTGATCTTTGCCCCAGTTTCCAATAAACTTTGGGTTTCTATTTGAGACCTCCTTAGAATGGTCTTTACAGTCCATATTTCTATCAGCATTCTGTTTGCCACCACATAACCAGTCTCTAAGGCATTCCAAACTTTCCCTCATCTCTTTGTCTTCTTCTGAGTCCTCCAAACTCCTTCAACCTCTCCTCAACGCCCAGTTCCAAAGCCGTTTCCACATTTTCCAGTATCTGTTATAAGCAACACCCCACTTCTCTGGTACCAATTTTCTGTATTAGTCCATATTTGTTGCTTATAACAAAATACATGGAACTGGGTGATTTATAAAGAAAAATGACATTTATTGCTTACAGTTTCTGAGGCTGGTAAGTCCAAAGTCCATCTGGTGGTGGTGACAGTGACCCAGGGGTCTCATATTGCAAGACGGTGGAAGCAGAGAGAGCAGAGAGCTACTCCAGTAATTCTTGTTAAATATTATCTTTCTTTTTAATATTGGCCAAACCTTTACAGGAAAGACTGTCCAATCTCAAATACTCACCAAAAACTGCAAAACTTTAGACTATTTGTATTTATTCTTCTGTGAATTATTCATATCTTCTGTTCACTTTTCTATTGAGGAGTTCCTCTTTTACTTACTGGCTTGTAAAAGACTTGAAAATATGGATACTAATATTTCATCTGCATATAGGCTAGAAACACTATTCCCAGTTTGACTTTTAATTTGGATTATGTGGTTTTGCCATATGCAAGATTTTGTTTTTCATGTGATCAAGTCTATCAGTTTTTGTAAATATTTTCCTAGTGGATAGATTTGCCTTCCAGGCCCTACTCTGATTGAGCCTGAACAGTCCTCTCCCCACTTCTGACCCCTTTTTGCATTTGAGACATCAAGAGGGAAGAGAGAAAACAACATAGCTCTCTTTGAGCCCAGAAAGACGAATGCAATGAAAGCAACAAACGGGAAACTTCTTCCACATTAGTCTCTTCTCTAATCAGATGTGAAATAAGAGCCCTCCAAAACCACACCCAAATCCTTTCCTTCTTCACTCTCTGACCTTAGCCCAAATGTCTACATCAGCAAACCAGAGCCATCTGCACTGACTTTCCACAGGCAGTTCCCTTTCTCTTCAGAATGTCAGACACAGCATCTTTGAAAGATTCCCCTCCCCTGTTCCTACTCTTTGTCCGTGCTCTTGTAGGAAATAGGGAAAGACAGTGATTGAAATAGCATATGGCAGCATCAAATACCAATTTTTCTGACTGTGACAGTTTCGAGTTGTCATTAACTTTTTCTCAAGATGAGACTTAGTGGTTTTACGCTAGTTTCCTTGCTGTGGCAGTAAGAATCAGTTTCAGTTCTCTGTCAGATATATAGCACTCATAAATATTTAAATATTCCAAAGTATTGTCCTGATTCCTCTTTCAACCCATGCCCTCGCTGAGCTGACCTAAGTATTCCACTGTATTGATCTATGTGTGAGGGAGAAAGCACGGATTATTTTTTATGTTTTCTCTTGTTATTGCAATACTAAAATAGCAAGGGCATGATTTTATTTTCGATGATGTCTGGGAATGGTCTACAAAACACTGAATTGTTGAATTTAATATAGGCAACAAAACAATGATGAAAATAAAATTCAAAAAGAGGGCAGAGAAGTTCAAAGACCAAAAGTGCTGAACTCCTGAGAGTAGGATTTCAGATTTGGAAGTAGAGGATCAACATTCATTTGCTTGCTTCGATTTTTTGTTGGTTTTTTTTTGGCAGCTGGTCAGTTTGGGGAACCCCACCCTTGACCTTGGTGTTACAAGGAGGCGCTCTGACCAACTGAACTAACTGACCAGTCCATGCTTCCATTTCTTGATCATTAATTACAGTTACTCAATGAATAATTCAGTGTCCTGAACTATTTTTATAACTCCTCATTAGGAAAATCAAAACTGATAATTAAAGGATGAGTCAGGGACCTTATCCACAGAGAGCATGGACCCAAACGAGCAACATAAAAGATACACAATTTTACATTCCTCACATGTAAGTGGACTATGAATATTGATAGTAAAGGATGAGTCAGGGACCTTATCCACAGAGAGCATGGACCCAAACGAGCAACATAAAAGATGCACAATTTTACATTCCTCACATGTAAGTGGACTATGAATATTGATAGCACCAAATAGAGAAAGTGACTACAGTATGAGTTTGCAGAGCCCTACTTTGTTCACAGCCAAAATCAATACTACAAAGACTGCCCAACATGCTTCAGTAACCGTTCATCAATTATTTACCAGGCTCTTTTGTTCCAAGTTTCTGTTTACAAGATTACTTTGTAACTTGAAATGATTGCTTCCTTTCACATGGCTGCTGGATGGGACTTGGGTTTTTTACTTGATGAACTTGAATGAACTGTTGTCTGTCATCTCAGATTTCAGATTCAAATCAGGACCACCTGTGTAATCCATCTTTCCTTTCAGTGGTGCCGTGACTTCCACCAGATAGGTGTCAGAGGCCAAGGCATTTTACCTGTCCAGGAAGAAAGCACAAGTGTCTTAAACATTATCCCAAATTGACAGCCAGGGTCAATGGGAAGAAATGTTCCTTGAGTTTTATCTGAATTTGTCCTTCCTTCACTTTCGCAAAGTTCTAACTGACTTGGAAACAAGGAGAAAATACTCCTTCTCTAGTCTTATCTGTTCCCAATTTTCTGTCAGCTATGTCCACTTAAACCTTAAGCCCCGGTTTCGAAATGAGACTGTTTTTGTACGAAGTGACTACTTGGACAAGTTATTTCTAAAAGATGCACAAGTTTATTAAGAGCTTATTTGCTAACCACCACGCTAAGAATTTTATGATACAAAATTCTCACAAAAACTCCTGTAAGGTATATGTATCATAATTCTTACTTTACAGGTAAAGAAAGTAAAATTTACAGAGTATAAAGCTTTGGAAGTTGGTTGCAGAGCCAAGATTCAAACGCAGGTTTGTTTGCCTCCAGCACTTGAGCTCTTTACCACTATCTTACAACGTTCCAATGAACTGGCATGTTTTTCCATTGCGTGGAACAGGATCAGCAAACTCTTCCATACAGGGCCAAAGGGTAAATATTTTAGACTTTGCAGGCCATATGTTCTCTGTCACAACTAATCTACTCTGCTGTTGTAGTGCAAAAGCAGCCAAAGACAATACATAAATGAATGGTATGTCGCTGTTCTAATAAATTTTTATTTACAAAATGGACAGGCTGGTTTTGAACCATGGGCCACAGATTGCCAACACCAAGACTAGAAGAATCTACATGCTTTAGGTACAACTCTTACTAATGCCTTGCGTGTTTCAGAGACCCTAAATGGTGAAGTTAGCTATCAAATTAGCACTGGATTCATCTTTGGTCAGTGAATCCCTCATAGCCCACAAAGAATTTTGTGCAGAAGCATTTTCCAATCCTGAAGAATTTATCAACAAAATAAGCATTTTTCGGTAAGGTTGTTCCATGCCACTTTCAGCAGTAAATCCCCAACCTTGCAGAACAATAAATTCTTTCAAAAAATTCTATCACATGGGCAAAAATTCAAATGAGGGGAGCTGGCCAAGTAGCAATGGTGGTGGACTGGGATGTAAACAGCCTGCTTTTCCTCCCCATCCAACAGTGTTGATGTGGGAGAATATGGGCTCAATATTGCCACATCTCCCTACTCAAAAAAAATTGCAAATCCACATAATAACATACGCTGGATTACATCTGCTCTCATGCAGCCTCTGACATGAAAAGGGGCCGGTGATCTGCTAATGAGCACAGGAAGTTTATAGTCTAGTTCAATATTTTTAATATCCCAGCCGACAGTTCCCTGTAAAAAACAAAAAAACTCTGTTAAACTCAAGTGGAAATTCAGTTATGAATATTTTACCCATTTAAAAAATATTAGCAGCATGATCTTCATCAGTTTATTGGCACATTATAAGACAGTGGCAAAGAATGCAGGTACTACAGGCAAACAGATCTGACCATGATAAAGCAGGGTCAGATGTTAACCAGATTCTAAAACTAGTCTGGCTCCCTAATAATGAGAAGACAGAATACTATATGTTATTTTTAAAGTACTCAAAAATAAGTCTACAATTCCAGTGTTTTATCATGATCCCTCACTGTATAATTTCTGATCATTTCCTATGTGAGTTTGGGCAAGTTTAATTGTGCTGGGTCTTAAATTCTCCTCTGTGAAATGGGGATATTCACAAACATCTCCCAGGTTAGTAGAAAAAGGATTTGCTTGTTTAAGGATAGAGAATTTTGCCAATAACTCAGGGGAGTCTGGGAGAGGTTCATTAAGTGTTTGTTAAATTTAATGTGCAGAGCTCCACTTTTCCAAAGGGAGGCAAAGAGGAAGTGAATACAGTTTGGAGTAGCACATCTGGAAATGAGAAAGTTATCAAATCTAGGTGGTTACTGGTTCCAGAGAGACCTAGACTGTGTGCACAGTGAGTGGTAGGTGGGCAGCTATGTGTTTTAAGATATAAGAATCAAAGGTCTTTCAGGTGTTGAGCCCACATAGGCCAC
>NW_007739489.1:10088-30164 GCF_000696425.1 Galeopterus variegatus | reverse complement strand
CATTTACTCCCTGGAAGTAGCATCACTGTTTCCTAATCCTTATGGGGGTATGAGACCTGATGTGTGCACTAAAAAACTACGTCATTGTTTCCTAAGCATAAAATCTCATTTTTTTTTAACTCTCTCTTCTTAAAATGGAAGGTCTGGTACTAAAAGCAGCAGAATATTCATAAAACATCATGAATGTGCCTAAGCTTAACTGAACCTTGCAAGATTTAATTCTCCTTATTGCTACATAGGTTTGGGAGAAGAAACAAAGGAGTCACCTAAATATATGTGTCAACTTCACCACAGAGTTCATATTTCTATGAACTAAAAAAGTGTCTTTTAAAAAATGAGGTTTTCTTCACATTTACATTTAAAATTTGCAAGCCTAGGACATTAACACAAAGTCTTAAGGTACAAAATAATCACAAAAACGTATATGCCATCGGAATGAATTTTTTACTTATTATGATAGTAACAAATCTGATGAGCATCCAGTCAATCAAATTGAAACAAAATTTAGCAAACTGACATCATCTATTTTCATTCCTTCCACAAGAATAAAATCAAATAATTGTTTCTACAATAAACATTATAATATTGATTTTTCCCCCATAATTGTGAAAAGACAGGAATAATTAACTTAGTGTAGAATGTATATTTGACATTTCTTAATATGTAAAATCCATCCTATATTTTTACAGTAGTATGTGTTTTAATAACATTATGCATTTAAAATCTGGGTCAGCAGCTCTTCATCTGTTCCATATGATTCTGCATGACAGCATGTGAGAATATGTGAAGACACAGCTGCAAAATCATTAAACCAAGAAAAAAATAACTCAGATTTTACCTACATTTAAAGAAATAAGATGGCTAACAAATAAGAAAAGAGTTAAGTTAATAATGACTCCTGTCTAAAATATTTTCATGTAATTAGCACAAACTGGATCTAAGAAATCACCCTTGATGCTTAAGTGACTTACATCATGAAAATCTCAACAAGTTTTATTTCTTTTGTGATTATGTCATGATAGAGCTTTGGTTATAAAATATTAAAATTGATACATTTCCTTAAAACTCAGTAGAACGGTGTGCTGAAGTTAATTTCTGCTAACCTAACAATGAAACTCAAAATGCAAAAACTATAGATTATCAAAAGCAAAAATACAAATGCACACATAATAACCCCACCCAATGAGTCTTTCTATTCTTCCAGGTTTATAAAATAAGTTTTCTTCCCTAGTAAACACAGTTCATTAATCTACATCCACAAACATGTTTTGCCAAAAGCTCTCATTATTTAGACCCTTCCAAACTTCTTCAATACAACGGCTAAAGGAAAAGTTTAAAAGAGGAACAGATTGAGGACCCTTTGAAACATATATCCACATTCCTTTTTAAGAGCAGAAAAACTGAGGCCCACACTTTCTCTTAGCGGTGATCCATTCTGACATCTCCAATTTGTTACTCCAGGATTTCTTGGAGGTATGTTCCTTTGGAATCCAGATAGGATGTCAATTGAGTGGCAGCCTGTGGTTATGATTCAACGTAATAAAATCATGAAGCAGAGAGAGCTGGAATAGTTAGGTGAATGCCACCTCTCATAGCACACATATACAAATGTCAAGTTGCTGATATCCAGTACAATTTCCTGCAAAGTGGCCAGGAAGGTAATCCACAGCAGAGAGCTCTGCCTCTTTTTGCCGCTCCAGAATCAAAGCACACCTCTCTCTCTCTTTGCTACCGTGTTACCTGAAACAAATTAAATAAGTGAGTATTCAACACCCTGTACCCAACAAAGATAACCCTTCCAGCTTCTGGGACCAATAAGTCCTTATCCGTGTCATCTGTGTATAGTTTATCAGTTTGTACGTTTATCTGTAACCAACCTCACCAAATCAAATGTGTTCAAATCAAATTCTTTACATTTATTGCTTTTTGGTTGCAAAGAAAATATGCACAAAGGCTTCCATAACAGGCTATTATGCGCCCTAGCTTTGTAATTGGTGAGGTTATACAAATCCCATTTGATTAGGTGCACTCATCGCCCATCAATTCAGCATGCTGAGTATGCTTTGTTAATGGCATTGAAATTTTTTCAAATGAATGCTGATTAATATCAGTGTATGTCAAGATCACAATGTTGCCTTTGTTACTTTTTTTAATGAAGTTAACTTTCACTTTTAAAAATAGGTTATTATAAAACTGGCTGCATTTACTGGAAACATACATCCACTAAGAAGGTGGTAGTTGTATTTTTCATTATTAAACATCCAGGCTCATTACTTATGATCTAAGAAAACAGAACAGCAGTTTCTATGGTCTGACTGGTCATGTAATAAATTTAACAGGTTAGTCAATATACCAGCTCAGCTAAATAAATAAACAACTTTCACATGTCAAACTATGAAAATATTTTCAAAGTACATTATGTTATTTTTGTAATAAATTTAACAGGTTAGTCAATATACCAGCTCAGCTAAATAAATAAACAACTTTCACGTGTCAAACTATGAAAATATTTTCAAAGTACATTATGTTATTTTATAGCATAGTCATCATGCCTGGTCTTTATACCCAAGTAGGTATTTATTCAAACCTCAGCTTCCTTATTAATTGACATATGGTCTTTATTAATATACTCATCAAACTGCTCTTTTGTTTGTGCCAGGTATACTACAGCAAACAAAACAAAAACCTTGTCCTCATGGAGCTTATATTCTAGGGCAGGAACTGGAAAATCTTTTCTGTAAAATTTATAAAATCTAGACAGTTACTGGTTCCAGAGGGATGTAGGCTGTGTCCACACTCCTAGGTGGGCAGCTACATGTTTTAAGATATAAGAATCAAAGGTCTCTCAGGTGCTGAGACCACATGGGCCACAGTCAGGGGACCTAAGGCTGACATGACTGATATCCCCATGTCATGAGTCCCTTGGTTTAAATTCTGTACAAATACAGAACAGTCTCCCACCTACCTCACTACAGGAAAAGAATAGGAATGATCACATTAAAATGCTTCTTGAAGAGAGCCTCATTTTACGGCTCACTTTTGAACGAGGTGAAAAGTACACTTAGAAGCAATAATGGATGAAACGACAGCTTCAAGGCTTTTAGGTAAACACAGTAGACATTTTCAGCTTAGCAGGCCATACATTCACTGTGACAACTATACCTTTATTTTACTCACAAGAGCAGCCATAGACAATAGGTAAACCAATGGGTGTTTTGTTACAACAAAACTTTATTTATGGATACTAAAGTTTGAATATTATATAATTTTCATGTGTTATGAAATATTATTCTCCGTTGGATTTTTTTTCAACATTTAAAAATGCAAAACCTATTCTTAGTTCACAGGCCATGCAAAAACACACCAAGGGCCCATAAGCTAGTTCACTACGTGCTTTGGAGAAAAGTAAAGCAGTATAATGGAGAAATGAAATACTGGGGCACCGAGGGCCACTATTCTGTGGGGGATTGTCAGAGGAGACACTTGAAGGTGGTGAGGGAGGCCTGACTATCTGGGGGAAGAACTTTTCAGGCAGAGGAAGAAGTAACCACAAGGGGGCCTTAGGCCAATGCAAGGACTTTTGGCCTTTCTCTGAATGAGGTTGAAAGATGAGATAAGAAAAGTATGACCATACTGTCAACTGAAAGGGATCACTTAGGCTGAAATGCTGAAAAATAGAGCTAGCAGGACTTGTGACAAGTAGAAAAAGGAGGAATCAAGGACAACGCCAAAGCCTTTGGCTTGAGCAACTGGACGATGGAGTTGGCCAAGTTCCGAGATGGGGTAAATGGTCTCTCTTTGCCATAGTTTCTTCATCTGCAAAATGGAGATAATAGTGCCTGCCCCCCCTTCAGGTGCAGTCAAGAGTGAATGAGATATGTGAGTTGAACTGTGTGGCCCATAGCTAGCACTCAAGACATGGTGGCTATTGTCATGTTAGCTCTTTCTGGATCTACACCTAGGCTGTAATTTTCTAAACTTCTATTTAAGATAGCTCATTTCCCAGGCCAAGATCATTTTGGATAACAATGCTAAAAGTTGGATAAGACACTCTTAGACTTATTTTACTTTAAAATTATACTTCATTGATTGCACATGGAAGATTCATTGCCATTTTTGAATTTTGATGGATACAGGCTTACTAACATGCCAATATTAGCTCTACTCCTGTGTATCAGGGTACCCTGGGCATTTCAATCCCTAACTATAGGGATCAGGGATGACAAGACTTCAGGGTGAAGGAGTCATTCAGCTGGACCTTGAAAGTCAAGTGGGATTTTAGAAGGGGAAGAAGAGGACACTGGTGTGGGGAAGTATATGGCCTACATGGTGAGAGGCAGTGAAGACCCATTCAGGACAATCATCCTCTGTATTCTGTATCAGTTACCAATGGTAGTCCATTGATGGTCTCTCAGCAGTGAGGAACCTGGGCAGGGAGTTTACCCTGATGGCAGAGAAAGCAGGGTATAAGCCGATTAATGGCAAGAACAGTGGAAGCTCAGTTTGATGAGTGGTTCCCTCATTCTGCCTGTTCATCACAATCACTTAGTGATATCTAACCCCCATCCCAGACTTAGTATCCAGAATATATGAGGGATAGGGCTCAAACCTGTGTGTTTTTTGTTTGTTTGTTTTTGGGGTTTTTTTGTCTTTTTCCGTGTCCGGCAACGGATCGCAACCCTCAGTGTTGCCCCTGTACCGGACTGGGGACCGGCAACGGGATTGCAACCCTCGGCGTTGCTCCCGCGCCTCGCTCAGCCAGTGAGCGGGAACCGGTCTGCATGTGGGATCCGAACCCTCAGGCGGGAGCGCCGCCGCACTTCCCAAGCGGCACACTTATCCAGTGCACCACCGGGCCGGCCAAACCTGTGTGTTTTTAACAGGTTCCCATGGTGATTTTTCTGTAGCCATGATACCATTAAATTACTCTGACATTAATGATGACCCGTGGTGGTGGCCCAAGAGACAGAAAAGGAATTCAATAGAGACCATTTGAGGAAGATACTGGACAGGACTTGGTCATCTTAGACACTGATGGTGAGGGAGGTACTGAAAAGAAAACCACTGCTTCAGTTCTTAACTCCTACCTCTAAGGGAGTTCCAATATGAAATGGCAGAAACTCTTAGATACTTAAGAAAAACCTTTAAGGGCCGGCCCGGTGGCGCACTGCTACAGTGCGCCGCTTGGAAGCGTGGCAGCGCTCCCGCTGAGGGTTCAGATCCCACATACAGATCGGCCGCTCACTGGCTGAGCGAGGTGCGGGAGCAACACCGAGGGTTGCAATCCCGTTGCTGGTCCCGGTCCGGTAAGGGCGCAACACTGAGGGTTGCGATCCGCTGCCAGTCACGAAAAAAGACAAAAAGGAAAAAAAGAAAAAGAAAAACCTTGAAGACAAAATGAAGTGAAAGGAAAAGGTGGGAAGTTTGCAAAGGGCTGCTGAAAACAATATGCTATTCTCTAAAGCAGTTTTTCAACCTTGCCGCTATTGCCATCTGCGGCCAGATAATTCTTGTTGCAGGGAACTGTCCTGTGCTTTGCAGGAGGTTTGGCAGCATCTCTGGCCTCCACCCACAAGATGCCAGTAACATTCCCCGTCCCCACATATGACAACCATAAATGTCCCCAGACATTGCCAAATGTCTACTTGGGAGCTAAATTGCTCCCGGTTGAGAAATGCTGTTCTAAAGACATAGCTCTTCAACCTTAGCAGAGGTCTTAAAAATAAGAACATGAAAAAATCTAAAATGTATCAAGATTCAATGTGATTTACTTCTACTCACAAACAACAAAAAAGCCCTAGCAAATGCTTGTCTTTGGAGCTGAGACATTATATACTTATTAGAAGCCTTAACACTTGACAATTCCAAATAGGAAAGAACTATCCAACCCAGAGAATGTAGCAAACTCAGAATTAAATTAAGAAAAGGAAAATTGAGGCAGGACAGCAGAGAGAGTTCTATTTCCCACAGGAATTGTTAGCAGCACCTCTCTGGAGACCCTGAAAAGTACACACGCAGAATAAACTCAATGCTAGTCTGTTCTGGCTGGGAAAGATGACTGGTTAGGGAATTGTCCCTTTTCTTATTTTCGTATCTTCATCAAGTCTCTTAATATCTCAAGTTGTCTGCTAACTCTTTTCATATTTGCATTTAAATGGAAAATAAAATTCTGACATGGGTGGCTTACTGCAGACCATCTGACTTTTTTAGCCTTTCTGTGTTTTGATGTTGCTGTGCATGAAATGTTTAAGGAAAAGAGAAACTTTTGTTATATAGTTAATACCTCCTCTAGGGAGAATATTGCTCTGCCCTTATAGGACTGCTGTCTCACCTGTGGTGTATGGTCAGCAATGATTTTAAGAAAAAGATATAGCTTCTAGGGGCACCAACCTGGCCATGGAAGCCAGTCACAGCTCCACAAATGAATTTACTCTATGTGCATAAGATCCATAAAAGACATAAAATGTTTTATACAGTTCAAGTCACATTGACTTGGATTAATAAAGGAAACAAAGTTTTATGACTTCAAGATTATTCTCAAGTGGGATATCACTAAAAAAAAAAGCAGCCCAAGCATCATGAGGGCTTAGGGAACTGTATTATGTTTCTACAACTTTTCGAAGTGCTAAATGAAATGTCACTACCGTTGAGGATTTAGCTAGAGCAAACTTATATTCCCAGCACACAGAGCCAAAATGCCCCTAAAGGTTTGCTTCCTGCAAATACCCTCTCTAACTGCACATAAATAGAGAGAGAGAGAGCTGCTCTACCAAGAGAACTACTTAGATATATTCTTCTCTGGAATACAGTTCGCTTCTGCTCATGGTCTTCTATTATATTTAAATGTAAAAATCAATACAAACATAATCTTCTAAAATGTTATTCCTTAGTCTACCAGAAATACAGTGAAAGAAGATTTTTTATCGCTGATGGATGTAAGACCCTAACTCATTAGCAAGTCTAAGATTTTTATTTAAGGAAGGACTTAGGGAAAAATGGCTAACAGGGGCTGGGGGAAGGAAAGTGTAGTTATCTTAAGGCAGGGTTTGCCTAGCAAGCACACTGGGTTTACATAGTTGGATGTTTATTGGGAGTGGCTTAAAAGCTGAAAGGAATGATGGGCGTGTTAATATCCTTGCTCCAGCAACAAATAACTCCATAGATTTCCACTGTCCTGGGTATAAAAAGCATATATCAGGTTATTATCCTAGTCATCTCAATATCACTAATAAGGACAAGTTGATAATCACAATTAATATTGAAAATGATCTTGATTTTGACATGTTATTTCAACTAGACAAAATAAAATAATTAGCTTACTATTCTATTGATGATCTGGGGTATGAGAATATCAGCTAAAGTTTTCATTTAATTTATAACATAAAATCTTATTTTATGATATCTTGTTTTAGATTTAGTACCTTTATTATATTAATAGCACTATATTTAAATATATATTTTATAAAATTTTATTTATTGTAATAGCTCATGTACATGCTTAGGAGAACTGGCAAGATCCTGACTTTAGTGGTTGAAGATGAATAATAACTCAAAGTGTTTAGTAATTCAAAATATTCCCCTAAAGGGGAAAAAGTAAAAAAGGCAAGAAGTCATTTACTCTGTATATTTCCTAAAGGGTCAAAGCTTGACAACAACCAGAACCAAAGAATCACTCCATTCCACTATGTCCAACTCTAATAATCTCAAAATGACCTTGGTCGTATCAATTTCCATTCAACAGATAGGTACTAAGGCATTCAGCTGGCTCTGAGACTACCAGGGTAAGCAAAAACAGACTCGGGGCCTCACTTCACCGCTTTCCCACTAGACAGAATCTCTAGGTAGTAAGCAAATAAGTATAGCAACCCACGTAAAATGTTACCATACTAAATGCTCAGAGATACAGGGGACAGGAATCCAATCAGGGAAAGATTCCCTGAAGAAATAATGGTTAACTAGAAAAGAAGGGAGGGAAGGGAACAGCCACGGCAAAGGCATCATGGTAAGAGGGACTAACAGAAGGCCAGGATGTTAGGAGCAGAAAGAAGGAAGGTGTGATGGCCTGCCAGGTTATTTATTAAGGACCAGACAGGCAGAGCTAGTGGACCAAGGAGCCAGGGGAAGGCTTTGGAAGATTTTGGGGTGGACTAGCTTAGAAGATTTGCATTTCCTAAAGATTACTGTAGTCATCACATGGACACTAGACTGGAAGGCAGCAAGGAAGTAGTCCAGATGAGATGGCAGATTGGATGGGGGCTGTCAGTGTAGCAACACAGAGTCATGGAGAGACCAGGTAGTAAAAATCCCAAAGACAAAGTAATCAACTAGACTGGAAGGCAGCAAGGAAGTAGTCCAGATGAGATGGCAGATTGGATGGGGGCTGTCATTGTAGCAACACAGAGTCATGGAGAGACCAGGTAGTAAAAATCCCAAAGACAAAGTAATCAACCAGACATGGGGAGATAAAGAAGAAGTTAGACTTTTAGCTGAAGAATTGGACAGACAACAGTGCCCGTCAGAGACAGATGGCCACTTGGGGAGAAAATGGTTGATGCATTAGACTTGAATAAGAGTCTTCAACTACTCAATCTCCTTTAAGGCAGCAGGTGTTTCTACTAAAGTAAAATAAGTATGTGAATTCTTGCCATGGTATTTTGATACACTGGCCTGTCAACTCTGAAACTTCTACTTTAAATAAGGCTCAGGAAGGAGCTGAAATGAATTTAGTGCCCCTGCTTAAAATAACAAGTTCACCCACCAAATCACTGCTCTATACAATCTGGCACAAAGGGTGATGCTGGGAATCGGCCTTTTCAAAAAGGCCAGCACCACAGACTGGCAATGCCCAAGCAAGTTTATCAGTATAAAGTAATGCTCTCTCAATAGCAGGATGAAAATCAAGGAGGAACCCCCATACTTAACAATGTACTGAAATGGTAAATTATAGTTGTGTTTTGTCTATACTTGCCTTTGTAGTTTTGACTTTATTGCCACTGCTACAGGACCAACCTGAGTAATCTGGCAGCACTTTACAGTCCTCTCCTTCCAAACAAGGATTCATGTGACACCACCATTTCTGAATCACGATGGAAGCTGGAAAACAAAGGCCAAAAAATATTTCTGAGATGGTTTCTTCCTCCAAATATAGATAAAATAAAGCTCAATATAGATTACTATGCTAACTTCAAAGATTGTTAATAAAAGTTATTTCACCATAAGCACATTTAAAGAATCCGATCAGCCAAGTACTGTACAAAATGAAATATTTTTTTGCAATTGGCTACCCAATTGTAATACCGCTAGTGAGATCTCAGGCTTTGCCGTGGCCCTGCTTGGGTTTGAATCTGTCTGTGCTATGTCCTAGATTTTTGAATGACCTTGGACTAGTTATCTAACTTCTCTTAGCTTCAGTTTCTTCATTTGAATAACAGGGATAAAAATAGATTCTTACTCCACGATGTCAAGAGGATAGAGCTAGTTGTCATGGAAGTCTTTACCGACTTTGGGGCAGTCACAATGTTCTCAGAAAATGTTAGCCATTATTATGGTTATCATCTTTGGCTGCATTTACGGTGGTGGACACTGATATTGTAATGTTGTTATATTTGATGTGCTCTGTTGTCAATAGCAAAGACACTTCCTGTTGTCTCTGTCAAAGATTAATTGACCACATATATGTGGGGTTTATTTCTGGGCTCTCTATTCTGTTCCATTGGTTTATGTGTCTATCTTTAGGCCAAAACCATACTGTTTTGATTACTATAGTTTTGTGATATAGTTTGAGATTACGGAGTATGATGACTCCAGCTTTGTTCTTTCTCAAAATTGCTATAACCATTTGCAGTATTTTGTGGTTCCATACAAGTTTTAGGGTTGTTTTCCCTATTTCTATGAAAAATGGCATTGGAATTTTGATACAGATTGCTTTGAATCTTTAGATTACTTTGGAGAGTATGGATATTTTTTATCTTCTATAATTTCATTCATCCATGTGTTATAGTTTTCAGTATAGAGATCTTTCACCTCCTTGGTTAAATTTATTGCTAAGTATTTTATTATTTTTCATGCTATTGTAAATGTGATTTTTTTGTGTGTGTGGCTAATTCTTTGTCAGTGTATAGAAACACAACTTATTTTAAAATTTTTCACAACTCATTATTGAATGTTCACTTTGTATCCTGCAGTTTTATGAACTTGTTTATAGATGTCAAGAATTCAAAAAGAATCAATGCCATTCCTTCTCAAACTCTTCCAAAAAATTGAAGAGGGAGAACACTTCTTAACTCATTCTATGAGGCCAGCATTAGCCTCATACCAATGCCAGATAAAGATGCTGCAAGAAAAGAAAATTACAGGCCAATATCCCTGATAACCATAAGCGTAAAAATTCTTAACAAAATACTAGCAAACCAAATTCGACAGCACGATAAAAGGGTTATACACTATAATCAAGTGGGATTTTTTTGCTGGGATGCAAGGATAGTTCGACACACACAAATCAATAAATGTGACATAATACATTAACAGAATAAAGGATAAAATAATGTCAATAGATGTACAAAAAGCATTTGATAAAATTCAGCATCTTTTCATGATAAAAACTCTCAACAAGGATGCCCACTCTTGCCAATTCTATTCAAAATAGTACTGAAATTTCTGGCAAGAGAAAGAAGTAAAGGCATCCAAACTGGAAATGAAGAAGTTCCAGCAAGGCTTTACAAATCCTAAGAGCTACTTCTTATTGAGGGCCGGGCACCCTGATAATTTTCTCCCCTGCATTTTCTAATTTAAGTCTCACTGCAACCCTGACATTAAAAATTATTTTCCTGCATTTCACAGAAATAAAAAAAACTGAGGTCCAGAAGTATTAAAGTGACTCAAGCAAGGTCACATAGTTTGAAAGTAGTCAAACTAGCATTCAGGTTTTGGTTTTTTGTCGTTTATTTTTTTAAAACAATCTCACCTTATAANCTTGCCAATTCTATTCAAAATAGTACTGAAATTTCTGGCAAGAGAAAGAAGTAAAGGCATCAAAACTGGAAATGAAGAAGTTCCAGCAAGTCTTTACAAATCCTAAGAGCTACTTCTTATTCAGGGCCGGGCACCCTGATAATTTTCTCCCCTGCATTTTCTAATTTAAGTCTCACTGCAACCCTGACATTAAAAATTATTTTCCTGCATTTCACAGAAATAAAAAAAACTGAGGTCCAGAAGTATTAAAGTGACTCAAGCAAGGTCACATAGTTTGAAAGTAGTAAAACTAGCATTCAGGTTTTGGTTTTTTGTCGTTTATTTTTTTAAAACAATCTCACCTTATAACTGCATGGAGCTGTGTCACTTTCAAAGCACTTTTACCTACTGTTCCTCTTCTGATTGTCCCAACAACACTGATGAAGCAGGAAACGGAGGAAGATGGTACCAGAAATAAAAACCAGAGCTTTCTGCAAAGTGAGGAGGGAGGTACCAGAATCTAGAATTTCTTCCACTCTATCCAGCAGTCTTTCTACTATACCACAATTCACAATAATATTTTAGATTAGTAAGTGCTGTGTAGAGTCTTATGTCATTCATTATTTTCTGAATACCTTGGGTTGGTCCCAAGTGGATGTAAAGATAAATAAGAGATGGTTCCCAAACCTCAATTTAAACACCATCCACAGGACTAGAAAAGTTATGTAATTGTTGACAGAGCTTAGTTATATTTACAGAGAGTTGGAACTGAATTTAAAATACTTTTTTATCTTTAAAATTCGTCCTTAGACAAACTTACTTTCTTCTGGCAATGGGGAACCCAAGTATGTTGGAGAGGTATCAGAAGTACATGCAAGACTCAAAAGAAGTCTTGACAGGTAGCTAGCAGTCTGGCCAAGTGAAGGCAGAAGAGACAGTGAATGGTCCACCTGTAAGCCAGTAGACCCAAGCGGCTGAAGTGAGAGACTGTCAGGAAAGCACTGGATGCACAGCTGAGGAGGATGTTTGCGAAGGAACTGTTAGGGGCTTTCGAGGACAACCCTAGAGTTGGTTCTCGAGGCAGTAGAGAGCCACAGAAGGTGTCTGAGCAAGGTAGAGCAGTCAGGTAGTGCCTAGAAAAAGAGCTTGACAGGGGATGACAGAAGAATTTGGGAAAGAAACAACTCCAAAAGAGAAGACGGATTGAGGTGTGAGTGAACTGAGAAACTGGGGAATAAATCCCCTGCAGAGAAACAATGAATCAGATTATCTCAGCTTCACAGCAAAGAAATGCGGGCACTTACATACTGGACCCACAGGGACACAAGATACTTCTGATGCCAAAACCTAGAAAAGGACCTTGAGGAAAAAACCGAAATGATGGAATCAACTGTCTATCACAGAAAAATAGGCCACTTCTTAACTACAGAAAAAATTTTAAAGGTATTTGTCTACTATTGTACTTAAAGATTTAAATAAAAATAAATAAGTCAAAGAAGGAAGCATATAAGATCAAGATCAAGCTCTTATGAAACGATTTATCAGTTTTCCTCTATTTAATTGAAAAAGTATAGAGTGATTTTTTCAGCTAAAGATAGATTTGCAACAGACTTCTTAAAAATAACAAGCTACCCTGGAATTTAAAATAGTTCTGTTTGTAAAAAATAATAATTTTTTTATCTTACAAAAGAATACATTTTGTAAGGTGCTCCCATCAGTACACACTTTATTTGTGATGGAGTTTTTCTGTGAAATGCTTAATAATTACAAATGTTCTTTCAGAAAACAGAGACATAAGAAGAACCACTACAGTAACCAAAATGAGCTTTTTAGTTTCTTTATGAGTTAAGGATTGACTGAGGAACTCACAGCCAAGGTGAGAACCAGCTGAGGGTTTGACCTGACAGTAAGGCAGATGATTAAACAGCCTGGAAGTTCAAGCTTTGAGTGCATCCTGAGCCCGGCTAGAGTTGAGACAAAGGACCCAGAAGTAAGATTCTATTAAAATAACTGTTGAGAACATCTGCCCACTTTACTGAGCCTTATCTCCACAGGAAAATAAGTTTGTAGGAGGCATATATTTTTTTTCCTTTTACAAAAATCATAATATACTTTATATGAGAAAGTGTCTTGTCACTTCTATTTTTAAAATGTAATTCTTTAAAAAGTCCCATGCCTTCCTGACTTATGAAAACACATAATATCCCTATCTTCAAGCTGCCAACCTATAATAAATTTCCAGCTTTACACAGAAAGGAAGAAAAAATAAAAAGACAGCGAACCCCTTCCTGATTTTGTGGTAGCAACTAGTACATTCTATGTTTTCTAGGTGAAAATTTAACGTGACTAATTAGCTGTTTTGATTCTGCTGCATTTTCCTTGCTGTTGTATAAAACTGAGTTTTATTTTCTGAGTTTTATTTTCTCTTGGTTAAATAAAACACGATGGTGTATCTGTATAGCTATTAGATAAGCCCACCTTAAAATTAGACTAACAAAAACAGGCTCACTTTTTAAGTTAGTCTCTCATTTGTTGACTTAGATTTGTTGACTTAGTTTAGTTATATTTACACGGAGTTAAGGCTTTTCTGAAGTAAAGTGCAATTTTACACTGCAACTTTGAACAGAACAATTTTAAAAAGTCTTCCTAGAATGTATATCTTCTAGAATATGTTCTGAGATTGTAATGAATTGTATTTTTAGTTATTTTGCTCTACCACTGTTATTTCAAAACGCTCACCATGTTCTTTAAAAATTAAGCCACTAAATAACTTTTATATTTCTCATTATTTCACAAAAAGAAGCCATACCAACCTGATCCAGCTAACATACATACAGCAGTAGTTGCAGCACTAATGATTTCTTTAAAGGAATCTTACTTGCTCACACATTTTGTAAATAACACAGTATTGTAATTTCCGCCAAGTACACAGAGTACTGAGTGAGTCAGTGCATGAGTATGTATAGACTGATCTTTTGTGATTTAAGTATCACACAAGCACATCCACGTATATCGGGGACCTCTAAATCAGGGTTTCTCAGTCTTGGCACTATTGACATTTGGGATCAATTAATTCTTTATTGTGGAGTCTGTCCTGTGGAAAGTAAGATGTTTAGCAGCATTTCTGGCCTCTATACTTGAGACACCAGTAGCATTCTCTCCCAAGAGTCTCCAGACAATGACAAAAGTCCCGGGGTGGGGGGAAATTGCCCCTGGTTGAGAAACAATGATCTGTGATTTATAGATGTCCTCGGCTCAAAATGAGAGGCTGTGCTAGTTCACCAGAGATGCTCTAAGTTTTGACCTGTGAAAATAATCCAAATCCATGGAAAATACACTGCCACCTCTATTCCATGTCTTCTTTCCTGCCTCTAGCAAGGGCAATTCCCACAAGCCTAAAGTTTCTGCTCAAAAATGATTACAATGTATAATGATGAATATACTAATTATCCTGATTTCAGCATCACATGTGGCACACAGGTATCGAAATCCAACTCTGCACCCCACAGATATGTACAATTGATTAAGTTTCAAGAAATAAAAAAATATGGGGCTGGCCTGGTGGCGCACTGGATAGTGCGCCGCTTGGGAAGCGCGGCGGCGCTCCCGCCCGAGGGTTCGGATCCCACGTACAGACCGGTTCCCGCTCACTGGCTGAGCGAGGCGCGGGAGCAACACCGAGGGTTGCAATCCCGTTGCCGGTCCCCGGTCCGGTACAGGGGCAACACTGAGGGTTGCGATCCGTTGCCGGACACGGAAAAAAAAAGACAAAAGACAAAAAAAAAAAAAAAAGAAATAAAAAATAAAAACAAAGTCTGTGCTTACCTACTCATGCATGTGCTCTCTCCGCCTCTCTCAGACACACATAAATCCTGCCTAATCCTGGGCTCGCCATGAAACCTATGCTGATGAGGTGACCTGTCAAACTGAGGGGCCACATTTTCTCTTGTCAGAAATCCCTTATGTGAACTTTGTCCCCAGCATTTCATACCTTTTCTCATTGCTACACTCTGCTCCATCCACTCTCCTAAAATACAATTCCCAGAAGGCAGAAATTAAATCCTAAATAAATTTGATTTATTCTAAAGCCTCTTAGTCCATTTTTCTGTTGCTATAACAGAATACCTGAGACTGGGTAATTTATACAAAACAAAGGTTTATTTGGCTTAAGATTCTGGGACAGCTGCAACTGGCCTGGGCCTCAGGCTGCTTCTACTCATGGTGGGAAGCAGCAGGCAGCCTGCGGGTATGAGGAGATCATGGGGAGAGAGGTGAGGCAGGGAGGTACCAGGCTCTTTTAGCAACCAGCTGTCATGGGAACTAATAGAGTGAGAACTCACTCCCCCACCCCCAGGGAGGGCATTGATCCCCATGACCCAAATACCTTCCACTAGGCCCCACCTCCCAACACTGCCATGCTGGGGATCAAATTTCTTTTTTTTTTTTCCTTTTTGTCTTTTTATTTTTTACTGACCAGTAACGGGATCGCAACCCTCGGTGTCACGCCCGTACCAGGGACCGACAACAGGATCGCAACCCTCGGTGTTGCACCCGCACCGCGCTCAGTCAGTGAGCGGGAACCGGTCTCCACATGGGATCCGAACCCCCGGCGGGAGCGCCGCCACTCTCCCAAGCAGCGCACTCTCCAGTGCGCCACCGGGCCCGGGCCGGCCCATGGGGATCAAATTTCAATGTGAGTTTTGGAGGGCCAATCATATCCAAACTATAGTAGCCTCTAACATTGAGGGCTCTGTTTATCTCTCCAGTTTTGTCTTCTATCATTTCCAAGCCAACCAAGCTACTTCTAGTTCTTAAGATCACCCCATTCAATCCCATATGCTTTGTGCTGCTTCGTTCCCTAATTCCATCCACGCTCACAATCTCCTACACATGCTTCTCATGGGGCACCATCCCTGATCCCTTCTCTGTTCTCTCATGGAGTCCTTCACTTATGACAGTTTGTGTCCTTCTCCTAGTAAACTATGGGCTCCTTGAAAGCAGGACCTGAGTCTTATCACCCAATCCCCTGACACCTTGGACAGGACAGGCACAAAGGTGATAAGTTAAAACTTGATGAATGGACCAACATATGCAATGTACATGACTTTCCAACTCCCAGTGTTTTTGTAAAGTTATCCTCTCTGTCATTCACCCAAATGTCACTGAGAAAAGCTCAGAAAACCACTTCATCTTTTAAGTGACAAGGAGAACATACCTAATTAAAAAAAAAAAAAAATGAAAACACATCATAAAGAGAGACCCCATGTCTCATCACATAGTCCATAAAGCCATGAAAGTGGTCTGCAGTCCAAACCATAACTCTTCTCCTTAACTAAATGAATTCTGACATCTCAGAAAAGTAGAAGAAATTGAGGCATCATCTAAAGATACAAAAATAGCTTTAAAAAGCAACTGCCTTCTATTTCTAAGCTTTTGGCTTATTAATCATTTTTAAACCCAATGTTTAGAAAGCATTCTTTTGATGAAATAAATTAAGCTTCCTTGTACTACACATTTATCTCATTTTATCATAAAACCATTCTCTCTACAGAGCTGCATTTTGATAAATGTGTAGAATAGTTCCCACCACAAAACAGCCTTGTATATGCCAGCTGAAGATTCACAAAAAATGATTACCTTGTGTAATGCTGAATATACCAATTATCCTGATGTGAGCATCACATATTGCACACAGGTATGGATATTCAATGCTGTGCCCCACAGATATGTATAATAAATTATTTTTCAGTTTAAAACAAACAAAAAGATTCGAAGAGACGAATGCTTACCAGCTAAAGAGTTGTCTGTTTTAGGACCCAAGTAACCACAGTCTCAATCAAATAAATTCCCATCCCTTCTCTGAAATCTCCGGCATGTATTAAAGACACATTTCAATAATTCTGGAGGGCCAATAAGTTAATTATAATGAAAAAATTTGGTGGTAGAGAAAAATAGCTAAATTTTCTCCCTGTTTAACAAATAAAAGCTATGGCTTTATGGAAAAGCAACGAAAAAACTAGATAAGTATCTGTGGTATGGATTAACAAGAATGCAAAAGGATATTCCAATTTCTATGTCAACATTAATTAGTGCCCCGCTCCAATTTGTTTTAATTTAAATGTAAATTCAAGCGAATTTTATATTTTAGATCCTCTCTATTCTTATTGACAAATAAGATAAGAGGAACATATCAGCAGAGAATAGGTCTTCCCACATGCCAATTAACAGCATGATACTGCATAATTATTATGGGATAAAGATTAAGCAGGTAAAGCTAAAAAGCCCTAATGGAAACATATTCAGATAAGGAATAGAAGATCAGAGTGATATGGAAACAGACATATCCTCACTAAAGTCTAAACTTCCTACACTTCTCGGTGACTTTGATCCAATAAACATTTACTGAGCAGTTTTCCAGGCGATGCTAGGTACAGGGGACAGGAATAGGAAGACACAATCACGATCCCATCTTTCAGGTTATTGGTATTCTCTGGATATAAATATGACACTACAGTTACATATTTACATAAAGCTTATCCTGCCCTGTCTAATATGAAGTTTCGAGCCACAAGTGCCCATTTAAATTAAATTCATACTAGCCATATTACAAATGGTCATTTCAAACTAGCCACATTTCAAATGCTCCATAGTCACTTGTGGCTAGTGGCTACTACACGTACTGGATACATGCATCATCAAATACAGACACAGATATCTATACGCAGACCTCTCTACAGACATGTAGAGAGACAACATTTGGATCATCATAAAAAGTTCTATTAGGCAGTGCTACATAGAGTCTGCTCAGATGCTAAAGGATTGGTCTCCATCACTTACTGATCCTATGACACTAGGGAAACCATCTAGTTACCTGTGAGTCTGTTTGCTTTGCCATGGACACAGCCAAAATGTCCATCAATAGAAGAATGGCTAAATAAATTATGACCTATCCATACAATGGAATGCTAATGGAGCAGATGAAAAGCCAAGCTAAATCCATACGTACTGGCACAGAGATCTCTACAATCTAATACTGATAGGAATAAAGCAGGTTGAGTTAAGAAATATCCAATGAGATACAATTTGTGTAAAACACACATACTGAAATCTACCACTGTTTTCTACAGACTTATTTCTAAATATACAAATATATAGAAAAACATATTGACTAAAGAGATAAAAGACATGGAATAGAGGTGGCAGGGTGTCTTCCACGGATTAGGAATATTTTCACAAGTCAAAACTTAGAGCATGTCTGGTGAACTAGCACAACCTCTCATTTTGAGCTGAGGACATCTATAAATCATAGATCATTGTTTCTCACCCAGGGACAATTTCCCCCCACCTGTTCATAAGTAAAACGTAAAACAAGGTAGCTTAGGGTAAAGTACTCATGTTTTCTTTATTAAGATAAATATGCTAGTAATAATCATTACCCTATTGGTACTGATAAAAGTGCTTTGGGTATTGTAAAACATTATTTATATTTAAGACTTTTTATATCCAAAGGTTCTAGGTTAGACAGGGTATAAAAATAGTTTGTTATGATTCCTAAGTATCTTTTAAAGAAGTTTAAAGCCTACAGAGGCAAGCAAACACAGTTGTTACCTTTGGAGAGCAATCTGTGATCAGTCAAGAGTCAATTCTCCACTATGCTAAAACTTGCTTATGGGCCAGCCCATCAGCGGAGATGAAAATAAGAGATCCAGTCCCTATCCTCTAGAGTTTGCATACCAACAAGAAGGCAGGTATTTAGCAAGCATTTACAACAAAAGGGGATGAATATCATGACCTGGAAGTACAGGGAGATACAAGAACATATAGGAGATGAAAGGGGTGTAGGAATGAAGTAGACCAAATGTGTGTCATGAGGAGGAGAAAGGCTTTGATTCAGGCAAAAGACATAGACAAGTGCAGAGATGAAAGGGAACACAAAGATCTTCAGTTTGCCTGGGATACTGTGGTTGAAAAGGAGGACTGAGACAGAGCCAGATCATGCAGGGCTTTGTAACCCGTAGTGAAGAAACAGGAGTTTATCTTAAAGATGATGGAAAGTCACTTTTTCAGTGGTTTTCAGCATGGAAATGACACGATCAGTTCCATTTTTGTAGAAGGATCATTCTGGCTACAGAATAGAAAATGGAAGAGTAGGAGTAGAAAGCTCAGCAAGAAGTAATGTTGAGCCCTCGACCTTGGAGGTAGCAGTGGGATGGAGAAAGGTGGACTGACTTGAGAGAGGGGAAAGACAGAATGGGTGTGATTTGGATTCAATTAATGCAAAAGATAAATATACTGTCCCGTCTGGGGTATAGGAATTCAGCAAATTTTTTAAATGCCATTTTTTTGAATGTTAAAGATCATCTTTTGTTTAAATAAGTCCATAATACTTTATCAATAATCCCCAATTCCAAAAAGCTCTGAAAATAGAAAGCTTTTCTGTAAGATGGCAGCAAAACCTGACTTGAATTAACATGAGGTTCTTCATCTTGCCTTATCCCACTCTGCAAGAATATTCATATTTTCTTGTAGAAATATTAATATCTATATTTATGGGGTACAAGAGGAGAACACATTCACTTTGTTAGGTAATAATATATGCACTGTTACCCTTATAAAATCTGAACAAAAGCTGAATTCAGCAACACATTTGGCCCTGGGGGTTTTGATAAGGAATTGTAGGTGGGAAATTATCCGCTTCCACTTTCCTGCTCTAAAATTGGCTGAGATGGTGTTGATACATACACTGTGACCATACAGCCCATAAATTTGTGTATGTCTACTTGTGTGCTTGGTAAGGGAGGTGGGATGTGGGTAAGTCAGTTACTGTTGTTGACTGTGCAATGAGATCTGGCGAACAGAGTGTGTGTGTGTTTTAACTGCTGACCTTTACACATGCATCAATTGAGACTGGGTATGTTCATTTTCAGGGAGGTTTTCATGCCACTGCAGAGCAACTGCTACAGGGCTAACCACATGTATTTATTCCTCTGGGGACTGATACTTGTTTTAACAAGGTGTCAGCTGGAAGAAGCCAGGGGCATCAAAAGGAATCAATTCCAGGCCTCTACCTACAACCATCAACATTCGTTTTTTTTTTTAACCCTTGGCACAGTACTCTGCAGGGGG
>NW_007739489.1:4400-9088 GCF_000696425.1 Galeopterus variegatus | reverse complement strand
GGGGGGGGGGGGGGGGGGGGGGGTTCAACATTGCAAATGAATGATCCATGATCCCAAACTCTTCTCAGGGAAGTTGCTCCAGAGAAGATGCTTTATAAATGTTTGTTAAAATGATAAAATGCAATACAATAAAGAGGATATTAGCCTATAACACTATGCATAAGATGAGAAAGCCACGCTGCTAATTTTGAGTACAGAGTATAGACAGGGGTGAACAAGTGCCTCAATGGGCAAGATTTGGAGACAGGTGGACAAAACAAAAAATTTGAAGTACATCTTCCCAACTGTCCTGTAGTATAACTCCCAATTGGTACCACTTTAGAGACACTGAAGATTTACTTTATTCGTTAAGAAATTTTTGGAGTTGTGTTTATGTTCACTTTTGGACTGACAGTGACCTTGAAGCAACCTAGGTTTCTTTGGGTTGCAAACATAGTAAAGTAGGGAGGTTGCTGGTAGTTTTCAGCTCTTTTGAAATGCTGGAGAAACTGACCAGAAAGGTCTTACCTTCAACACAAGAAGGCTGAGCCCGCGTTGTGCCAGCAACCTGTCCCGGGAAGCAGGAACACTTGACCGTTTGTGAGCGCTCTTCTATGCGGTTCTTATTGCAGCATCTGTGCACAGCGACCACCTCACACGTTCCTTGCTTGATCTGGTGGTGGCCTGGAAGGTAATGAGGAAGGAAAACAGACCCAGTGCTGTTAGGAGGAAATGAAACCATCCAAAACATGAACGATGCTGTGACTACATTTTTCAACTTCTTGTGCTGTACTTATAAATCTTTGTAACATTTTATTTTGATGTAATTTCAAATTTATATGAAAGTGGTGAGAATAGTCCAAAAAATTCCTGTGAACCCGTGGTAGGCAGAAATTTGGCCTCCAGGACTTTTACCTGGGGGGGTGTCACACCCATGGTTATGTTATGTTAATTATATAGCAAAAGAGATTTTGCAGATGTGATTAAATTATTGATTGGTTGATTTTAAGAGAGAAAACATTCCCTAGATTATCCAGGTGGTGCCAGCGAGATAACATAAGCCATTAAAAGCAGAGAGATTCAAAGCAGGAGGGGGTTCTCCAGGCACCATTGCTGGCTTAAAATTGGGGGGTGCCACATGTCAAGGAAATGGAGACCTCAGTCCTCCAACCACAAGGAACTAAATTCTGCACACTGGACTTAGAAACTAAGATTTCAATGCATACATTTACTCATTGCTACTAGGGAGTGATTTGAAGCCACTTAAATAAATAGATCAAGGAAGTATGTGTGTGTACAGCATGAGTTCGCACTGATAACTCCATCTCCAATCTAGCACCACAGATTGGAATGCAATCTGTGCACTCCACAATTCTATTTTGTATCTCCCATCACCAACAATGAGAAGCCTGACTTTCATAGTCTTATAATAAACAGAAAGTAGTTTCAATATTGCACATGCACTTAAGTATAATTTACATTGGAATACATTTGATCAGTTAGGAGTCACAATAACAGAAACTAATCTGAGCTAACAATCCAAAAAGAATGTATTGGATGATTATCAGAATTTTGCAGAACAAGAGAGAACTTAGCTCTGCTTAAATGAATAATTCTACCCTCTGAGTCTGTCATTCTGCTCACAATGTCAGTTCTAGGAAGGGCATCTGGCCTGGCACAGGCCACTTGTCAACTGTGGCAGCCCCCCTCTCAGATACTCCCCAATCATCCCTGCTTCCTAATGGCCACACCTTTGTGTAGCCTCTTCCCACATGGTATCAGGGTTGGTCTTTATGACCAACAGCATGCAGCAGAAGTGATGATAGGTCACAACCAAGGTTAGGTGGCTTTCATCTCCTGCCCCACAGATCACCCACTCTGGGGAAACCACGGTATGAGCAAGTAGCCCTATACACAAGCCCAAAGGGCAAGAAACTGAAGTCTCCTGCCAAGAGCCATTTAAGTGAATTTGCAAGCAGACTCCTTACACAGGCCCCTCTCATGGCCAGAGTTGGTCTGTGTGACAATAGCACTCCACAGTGGAAGGGATGGTTTTTCACTTATGCAATTAGGCATAAAAGACGGTGGCATGCTGACTTGCTCTCTCATCATCTGTTCTGGGGGAAACCCTGTTGTGAGCAGTCAGCCTATGGAAGGACCCACATAGCAAGGAACTGAAGTCGACTGCCATCAGTCATGTGAGTAAGTTTATAAATGGATCTTTAGTCCCAGCCAACAGCTTACTAATTGCATTCTCATGACAGACCCTGAGCCAGAACCACCCAGCTAAGCCACTCCCAGATTCCTGACACCCAGAAACTGTGTGAGATAATATATGTTGATAGTTTTAAGCTTCTATGATTTGGGATAATTTGTTACACAGCAATAGATAACTAATAAACCAACTGTGGCTATTCCGGGCTGGAGAGACTTAACTTTGCTCTGATAAAAATAATATAAACAAGATTGTAGAGTAATGTTTAGAAATTATTAATGAAAGACAACCTTTTCAAGTACCTTTGAACATGCTCATGATTTTCAGATACATCCATTAACATACAAATTGTTACGTAAACTCTAAGCAATTTCATGTACTCATTAAAACAGGTTTCCCCAAGGATTCCCACTGGTTAATGCTTTGCTTGGCTTCTGTTGAAGCATGTGCTTCAAAATAAAATTAAAGAGTATTCCTTGATTCAGATTTTTTCTCCATAAAGACATGCTTTTTAAAAAAGTAACCTTTATATTATTCTGAATTTTTTTCTGGACCTTCCCTGTCATACTGTCTTAAACATTGCTAGAACTGAAATTCAATTACCGGTGAGAACAAAAACAAAGGCAAAGTTTCACTTGTCAAATACATAGAGGCAGAATCAGCACCCAGAGAATCAAACTACCAATGAGAAAGTTGTCAATGAGCTAACTGAAGAAAGCATAAATATGGAGAAGTGACTAAAACTGTAAACCTAATTAAATGTTCATAATGAGAATGTTATTTCCCACACATACAATTGTAGAAATAAATAAATAGTAATTATAATGTCAGTAGAGTAGCACATTAATATAGTAGCATGTGCACCAAGTAGGCACAAAAATGAGGACTAGGAAGGGTTGATGGGGAGATCCTGTCTTTGATTTCCAACTGCAAGTAAGCACCTTCAGGTCAAACATTCTCTGATGGCTACTGACTAGTCCTATGTGGCCGGGGGCAGGGGAGAGGTGGAAGGATGAATTCATCCACAGTTATCTCTCAGTGACAGACCTCCCCATTGGCCACTGCCTCAGTATGGTTGGGCTGCCATAACAAAATACCATAGACTGAGTGGCTTACACAACAGATATTTATTTCTCATAGTTCTGGAGGCTGGAAGTCCAAAATCAAGGTGTCAGCTGATTCAATTGTTGGTGAGGGCTCTCTTCCTGGCTTGCAGACAGCCACCTTCTTGTTGCATCCTCACATAAAGGAGAGAGAGAGCTCTGGTGTCTCTTCCTCCTTTTATAAGGGTACCAGCCCTGTCAGATTAGGGCCCCACCCTTGTGAACTCATTTAACTTTTATCACCTCCTCACAGACCCTATATCAAAATATAAACACACTGGGGATTAGGACTTCAACATTTGAATCTGGAAAGGATGCAAATATCCATCCAAAACAACCATAATGCCTTAATTAGATCATTAAATGACCCTAGGGAGTCCATAATGAAGGAAGTTCTAAACCTCATTTAAAAAATGAGACAAATATGCTTTCGTAATTTTGTGGAATAGTCAAACAGTGATTTGGACATTCAGTAATATTATGGTTTGCTTATAACTTTGTTTCTATTTAGATAACCATTCACAAATGCAAATAGATTTTTTCTTCAAACTTAGGACTGGTCGACACTGCCCTAAATAATCAGCTTGTCTGATCCAGAATTTTATTTATTTATACAGCACCAACTATTGTACTTCACTGATTTTAAGATACATATTTTTTTTCATCTTTTAACACATCACGAAGTGACACAACTAATAGCACTTTACAATTACAATTGACATTGTTTTTCCTTCTTGGGAGTACACATAATAGTATCCCACAATTGATGGCATTGTGTATTTGATGAAATATAGCAAGTTGTAGGCACTGCTCTAAATTTTTTTTACAAATATCCTGTGCAATCTTATACATATGCTATGAGCAATGTACTATTTTAACTACTATTTTACATTTAACATTATATACCAAAATTAACTAATTTGTCCAAGGCCACATAACTAGACATTGGAAAGAGGTGAGATTCAAACCCAAGAGTATATATGCTCTCACAGGATGGGGGGAAAACTTCCCCTCTTGCTTCAGTAGCTCATGTTTGACCAAGTAGAGCCAAAACGGCACCTCCATCTCAGTGAGTCACAGGACATGGTTCAGTTTACTACTGAAAACATCTTTTTCTGGCTGATGGCAGTGTTTGTGTGGCTCCATGTAGATGGTGTTTCTAGAAATTTGTGTACTGGTGATACTGGACTGTGATCTTTGGGTAGGGACATGCCTCATTTCTTTGTAATCTCCTGGCACAGGAGATAAGTACTCAGAAACAGGACTTAAAATTACTTAAAACTTGATGGCAGAAAATAAGGAGCCAGAGTGAGTTGCTAAACACAGACATTGGTGATTACAGTTGTTTAAACAGCTTGTGTTATAACATTGTATTAGTCAAGGTTCCCTAG
>NW_007739489.1:2602-3896 GCF_000696425.1 Galeopterus variegatus | reverse complement strand
AGGATGTACAGAGAGAGAAAGAGATGAATTATAAGGAAATATCTCATGCAATTATGGAGGCTAAGTCCCAAGTTCTGCAGTCAGCAAACTAGACACTCAGAAGAGCCAATTAAGTAGTTCCAGTCTGAGTCCAAAGGCCTTAGAACCAGGAAAGCCAGTGATATAGTTCCCACCTGAAGGTTAGCAGCCTCAAGACCCAACAAGAGCCAAAGTTTCAGTTCAAGTCTGCAGGGAGGAAAAGACCAATGTCCCAGCTCAAAGGCAGTAAATCAGAAAGAATTCTCTCTTACTCAGGGGAGGATCAGCCTTTTTGTTCTATTCGGGCCTTCAGTGGATTGGATGAGACCCACCCACATTAGGGAGGGCCATCTGCTTTCCTCAGTCTACGGATTCAAATATTAATTTCATCCAGAAACACCTTTACACACACACCCAGAATGTTTGGCCAAATATCTGGGCACCGCATGACACACTCTGGGTAACACACTAACATTAACCATCACAAATATCATACAACTATATATTACATACACTGTTGTTAAATGGGGGTGGAAATGAAAGCTGAAACAGACAAGAAACTAGTGGTTTTTGTGGTAAATTTAATTCTCCAGAAAGGAACGGGAGAGATGCCTTGTTCAATAAGCCTGGCACCAGAGTGGTCACTTCAAGTAAATTCACTTAAAACAAAGATGAATTTTCCCTCTTAAACAGAAGGGCAACATTTTGGTGGGGATCCATCTTGAAAACTGAAATTACATGTTAAGAACATAACGTGAGGCCCATGCAGTAAGTGAGAGGTGGTAGATGAAGCTTCTCATGTGGAGTTTAAAGTTTTGAGGTGTGAATTGGAGCAGATAAAGAAAGCTGCTCTTCGGAGGGAAACTGGGCAAAGAATAAACAAAACCCTATCCCTCTTTATGGTGTCTGTCAGTCCTTGTCAGTTCCCTACTGGTTTTGTCTGTGTGGGAAGAAGGGTGGGCATTTATTTCTATTTATTTTACCAACACTTGGATACAGCACCCTCTGTGCCAGAGACTCTTCTTCCTGCTCTTTGAGACATTTTTTTTAAGTGGGAAAACTTGAAACTGTTACTTGATTTTTTTTCACATTTCTAAAATTCTAATGGGGTTGCATATTTTCTTTTCAACAAAGTAGACCTAAAATATTGACAGTACTGTAAAATGTAAGATGTATGTTTCCTCACTCACCAGAATAGCTAATGGACTCACCATTAAAAGCTTTATGATAATCCTTATAACAAAAATCGATTGCTTCGGGATTGCTGCAGAGGATG
>NW_007739489.1:0-2098 GCF_000696425.1 Galeopterus variegatus | reverse complement strand
AAAAGCTTTATGATAATCCTTATAACAAAAATCGATTGCTTCGGGATTGCTGCAGAGGATGAATAACTTTATCTGAAGAGTAAATACCTTAAATACATAACTTTTTTTTTCCTTATTAAATATACTCTAAAGAAAAGTTTCAAACAATAGGGAAAATATCCATTTGTCCCACTGCAGGCAGGGACTTTCCATTATAAAAGGGATGAAATACAAAACCACATCTGCCATTAGAAGTTCTTCAGTTGAAACCACTTGAAAGCCAACAGAGAGACAGAAGGCGTCAGATTAGGGTGACTTTCTTCATGCTATTATTTCCCTTGCATCCTTTTCCTTTTGTTCAAGTCCTTTTTCCCACTTTCTCCTCCAGCCCAGCACTAGAAAATACACCCTCAAAGAGAAGGCTCACACTCCAGTGATCTTCTTAGAAGGCATTTATCTGATTTAAGTGTGATTTTCTCCACTGCATTCTCAGCCTTTCTCTCCATGGGAGCAGAACAGAGAAAAGAGAAGGCTGAATACAAGATTTCATGAAATGAAAGCAGAGAATGAGGCCACGGCTAGTCACTACTTTTAACCCAGTATTCCCAGTTGCAACTCCCTTATAATTCTCTACTTTCTTCCCCTATCCCTTCCTCAACTTGGCTTTTAGTCAGGAAGGGAGAGGTCTCAGTACAGAAGTTAACACTGTGGTAACCATCCACTGGACAAACTTGGCTATTTAGTCGTGGAGATAACTATCCACTGAGCTTGTATTATGTGCCTGGTCCTCTGCTAGGTGTTGAGGATAGAGCAGTAAAGAAGAGAGATGTCTTTGGTCTCAACGAGTAGAGATATCGAACAGAAATATCCTACAGTCCTCCTAAGGTGGAAGTGGTCTTACCTCTACCTGCTCGTTACAAAAGAGAGAGCACTGGACTTAGAAGAATTGAGCCAGAATGCAGGTTCCTGACTTAGGTAATTCTACTGAGCCTCTCAATCTCATTTTTCTCACATATAAGTAGTATATAATGGCTATGGAGTTTAAATGAAGTACTTAATGAACATAGTGAGCTACGTGAAACACCATAAATGTTAAATAAAGGACTTTTGGTTTTTTGATTACATATTTATTCAATAAATATTTGTTGAAAATTTACTCTTTGCCAGGCACATGGAAATATAACACTCAACAAAACAGGCAAAAAAACAAACAAACAAACTTCCTTAAGAACCTTTCATATTTTAGTAATGAAAGAAAACACAAATCAGAAAAAATGCAATTTAAACTGATGAAGGCCTGAGAAACTAACATATGAGTGTTGAGTGAGAAATTAAAGTAGGTGAGAAAACAAGTCTTGCAAACATCTGAGGGAAGAAGGCCCTTGTGACTAGAGCTGGGAAAGAGAAGGAACAATTAGAAGACAATGCCAGAAAACTAATGTGAGAGTGAATGAACAGATGACCTGGACCCTCATGGGTCCCTGTGGGGGCTTGGGCTTTGTAGGGTAAATGCTGGAAACAGACCTATTCCCCCTCCCCGTGCATGCCAGACTTCCCCCTCCCCCCTGGGAAACTACCCCTGGCCAAGGTAGTTACCCTAGGAAAGGCACGTTCCCTTTAAGATAAACAGAAGACTGGAGGAAGCAGGGACCCTAGGCAAATGAATTAGCATGCTGGTGTTAAAGTGCTCTGGCACCAGGAGAGTAGCGAGTAGATTAGCTCATCTACTCAGCCAGATCTCCCACACACTCAGTTATGTGAGCTGAGTGAGGGTCTCTGCATAAGCAAATGATTTACACCTCTACTTTGATCTGTTCACTATATAACTGTTGTATGTACCCTGTGGCAGTGTGGCTATCTAGCTGGCTGGCCACCATCAGCAACTCCCATAAGTCTAATAAACTGATGTCTCTACCTATTGTAATACCGGGTGAGTTCTTTGGAATAGGCAAACACCACACGAGTGCCCTCTCAGACTTGGGGCTCCGTGATACAGGGTTTTACTCAAAGTGGGATGAGAAGCCACTGGAAATTTGGGGCTTAGAATGACGAAATGTGACACATAGTTTTAAAGGATCTACTGTGATCAGAAGAAGATTAAAGAGAGGCAAGGATGGAA
>NW_007739488.1:35485-36123 GCF_000696425.1 Galeopterus variegatus | reverse complement strand
CATGATGGATCAGTAGAGCAGTGATGAACAGACTCTTACCAATTCAGGTTTCAGGCTCTTGCCAATTCAGGTTTTAAAAAAGGACAAATGCTTCCTGATAGTATTTATTTATTTATTGGCAGCTGTCCAGTATGGGGATCCAAACCCTCAGCCTTGAGTGTTACAACACTGTGCTCTAACCAACTGAGCTAACTGGCCAGACTATGATAGAATCTATTTAAATGAAAATAGCTCTATTTATTCCCCCATGGGAAAATGTATATTCTTACAATTTAGTTTACCTATGAATCATTGAGTAAATTATAGAAAAAGGTCAGTGAGAAAATTGGCACTGATTGCTGACAACTTAAGTGTTGATATATTGGCAATTTGAGAAGTATCAACTGTGAAGTAGCTTTTTATTCTTTCCACTTGATTTTAGGTGGTGGGTCTGTCTTGAAGCTTAGGTGAACGGTGATTGGTCCGTAGGCTGCAAAGTTAAACCATTTGTTAATTCTCCCCCTTATCATGTTGGCCACAATATGACAATAGCCCTTGATCATTCCATCCCCTCAAGGGAGGCCCCTGGGTGGCCACCAATTTTGCATAGATTTGGGACAGCCACAGATAAGCCGAAGTGTTCTCTAACCCCCCCCCCC
>NW_007739488.1:31828-33685 GCF_000696425.1 Galeopterus variegatus | reverse complement strand
TTCAGGAGTTGTTTTATCTCCATTTGAGGCCTGACACTCAAACATAACTTCACTGTGAAATTCATTTAACAATCATACAATGAAAAAGAAACCCATCGAGCCAAGTTGGGGGGCATGATTTTGTTACAAGTACATTTGTATGCACTACAGATCCCTATAGATTTGTCATGGCAAGCATCTTTCTCTCCAACTTCAGTTGCTCCAGTTGTGCTTTTAAGGCATGAAAAAGAAATCAACAAACAGGCATGGATCCTTCTGCAGCATGAGTGAGTTCAGAGGTAGTTCAAAGTTGCTGCAAGTGAAATTCTTCTGTAAGAGGATGATAAATGGGGAAAAACTCTGGTTTTCCTATAGATCAAGGCATCCAACTGTAAGGAAGGGATTTGGAGATGCTAATTGTGGTAAAGGGTGGTGAAGAGAGTAGGAAGTGGATAAGATGAGCAAAGAGAGATACAGAGCTGGAATGAAAAACTAAAGGAAGCAAATTAAAAACACAATACAGGGGCCGGCCCGGTGGCGCACTGCTACAGTGCGCCGCTTGGGAGTGCGGCGGCGCTCCCGCCAAGGGTTCGGATCTCACATACAGACCGGCTGCTCACTGGCTGAGGGAGGTGCGGGTGCAACACGGAGGGTTGTGATCCCGTTGCCAGTCACGAAAAAAGACAAAAAGGAAAAAAAACCAAAAAAACCCACAATACAATGTGATACCAACACACACCCACCAGAATAGCTAAAATGAAAAAGGATGACANGACAGACTGGCCTCTTCAAAGAGACTTTATAGAACACTTGAGGAGGCAAAAAGGGACCAAGTCCAGAGTGGACCCAAAGCCCCGCTTGTTATGGGTCACACAGGGTGGGCTTCAGGTATCAGAACCTGACATCATTCCACTTTTGTCTAGCCACCTGTTCCTCAAGGGGGCCCATCTGCCCACCTCTCTGCCCCACTCTTACATAGACAGTGAGTGGAAGGACAGGGGTTGCAGTTAAGGTGACTGGCCCCCCACTACAAGCTTATATCTTTTCCAGATTACCATTTTGCCTCCTTGTAAAATTAGAATAGACTCTAACATCCTACCTCCTGGACAGAGAGTGTAGGCAGGTGGAAAGAGATGGGCTGGTTTCAGTTTCCAGTCCGAGAGACCAATTCTTGCTGGTGGTAATTTCAAGAGATGGCTGCCTCCTCATACCCACCCACAATGTTCAGGAGTTGTTTTATCTCCATTTGAGGCCTGACACTCAAACATAACTTCACTGTGAAATGCATTTAACAATCATACAATGAGAAAGAAACCCATCGAGCCAAGTTGGGGGGGATGATTTTGTTACAAGTACATTTGTATGCACTACAGATCCCTATAGATTTGTCATGGCAAGNCAGTCACGAAAAAAGACAAAAAGGAATAAAAAAAAACAAAACCACAATACAATGTGATACCAACACACACCCACCAGAATAGCTAAAATGAAAAAGGATGACAATACCAAGTATTGGAGGGGGAGCAAACAGAGCTCTCATACACTACTGGTGCATAAATTGGTAAAATCCCTTTGGAATACTACTCGTGTTTGCATGTACCTACTAGAGCTATCCATATGCTTACCTTATGACCCAGCAATTCCATTCTCATGTATATACCAACAGATATGCATGCATAAGTTCACCAAAATACATAAGCTTAAATATCCATAACAGCCTTATTTGTACTTGTGTAAAACAGGAAATTACCCAAATGTCCATCACCAGTAGAAAGGATAAATAAATGATGGTATATTCCCAGAATGGAATACCATACACAATGAGATTGAATGAACCACAACTACAGATTAAAATATGAAGGAATCCCACAAACATTC
>NW_007739488.1:29454-30016 GCF_000696425.1 Galeopterus variegatus | reverse complement strand
TTTAGGTACTTTTGGGTTATAGGTGGGGCCAGATTTCCTGAGAAGGAGACCTGCATGCAACAGACAGAGCTACCTGTCAAGTTTACTCAGAAATAATATTGAAAAACCCCTGTGTGCTAAGCACTATGCTGGGCAACACAGTGATCAGCTCATCTCTACCAGGAACCTCTTTTAGTTTCTAAGCTGGAGTTCCTCTATTCTCCTTTAGGAGGGTCTCATGGTTTCTGGACATATCTATCTCACTAGGCATTCATCTAGCCAGTGAGGCAGAGTTAAGTGGTGGTTGTGCGAGCTCTGGTCACAGCCTGCTTGGATTCAAATCCTGGCTTGGCCACTTTCCAGCTGTGTGATCTTAAGTAAACTACTTAGCTTCTCTGTGACTTAGATTCCTCATCTAAAAATGGTGATAAAAATGGCATCTATACCTCATAGGATGTATGTGAAGATTAAATCAGTTAACACATGTCAAGAGCTCCATTCAATAAACATTGGCTGTTGTGGTATTGTAACTCTGTCACTGCATTTTTGACATTGGATGGCAGATATCCCCACTGTTCATCAA
>NW_007739488.1:27586-28616 GCF_000696425.1 Galeopterus variegatus | reverse complement strand
TTGATCTTGAACTTCCAGCTTCTAGAACTGTAAGAAAATTAATTTCTGTTGTTTAAGCTACCCAGTCTGTGGTATTTTGTTATGGCAGCCCTAGCAAACTAATACAGTTATTATGTGTGCAGCTTGATTAGTTTTATCAAGATCTGGAACATTTCCATAACCCCACAAAGATTTCACATGTCCCTTTCCAGTCACTGCTCCCATCCCCATAAGCAACCACTTTCTGATTTCTATCACCATAGAGTATTTTTGCTGGTTCTACAACTTCATAAAAGTAGAGTACGTACTTTTTTGTGTTTGGCTTCCTTTGCTAAACAAAACATTTTTGTTTTGCTAAAACAAAAACAAAAACGTTTTTGAGATTCATCCATGTTATTGAATGTATTATTAGTTTTTTTTATTGCTTTTATTACTTTTTATCCATTGTACAAATATACCATAACTTGTTAATCCATTTGCCTGTTGATGGACATTTGGGTTGTTTCTTGTTTGTGGCTATCACAAATAAAGGTGCTATGAATGTTCGTGGACAGGTCTTACTGTGAACCTATATTTTCATTTTTCCTGGGAATGGAATTGCTGGGTCATAGGGTTAGGTGTGTGATTATAAGAAACTGCCCATTTTCCAAAGTGGTTGTACCATTTAACACTCTCACTGTATGAATCCTGATTGCTCCACATCCTCATCACTATTTTTGGTTGTTGGTCTTTTTTTATTGTAGCCATTCCAATGGATGTGAAATTCGTGTTTTGACTTGTTTGTGCTCTTTAAGCATAAGCTGGCTGAAAACCCACTAGATAGGCAAGGCCACCAGTTTAGATGATGTAAAAACAAACTGTATCAGTCTGTTTTCTGTTGCTTATAACAGAATACCTGAAACTGAGTAATGTATAAACAAACAACGTTTACTTTTTACAGTTTTGGAAGCTGGGAAGTCCAAGGTCCAGGGAACATATCAGGTGAGGGCCTTCTTCTTGGCAGTGACTCTCTACAGAGTCCTGTTGTAATACAGGGTATCACATAATTGTG
>NW_007739488.1:25789-26202 GCF_000696425.1 Galeopterus variegatus | reverse complement strand
TGTCTTATAAAATTGCTTTTAAATGCACATATAATACATGAGTGCTAAATTAGAAGTAGATAGAGAAAAACCTTTCAAAACACCCTTGCACTTTCCTACTCCCCTCCTCAGGGAGTAGTTGGAGTTAACAGATGAAGTGTGTTTTATCAGACCTTCTAGAAAAGTATTTACACACATAAATGAACATACATAGATTTCCTTTTTTATATATTAATGGGATCCTATTCTACATATTATCAAAATTATTATATTTATATTATTGTATCTTTCCCTGTCAGTACATACCAAGGACTCCATTATACAGACATGTCACAATTTATTTAACCCCTCCCCTGTGGATGAGCATTTAGGTCAACTGCATTTTTCACTCTGTGTGTGTGTGTATCTTTGGGTACATGTGCAAGTATATAGTT
>NW_007739488.1:21212-23870 GCF_000696425.1 Galeopterus variegatus | reverse complement strand
TCCTGTGAGCAGGAGCTTTATTCACCACTGAATCTCCTGTGGCTAGAATGGTGCCTGGAATGTGGTTGGTGCTTAACAAATCTTTGCTGAAGGCATGCATTTTTTGAAGTACTTTGACAATATCTTGTAGAATTAAGTATGCAGATGCCCATGACCAAGCAGTCTCACTCCTGGTATTATAGCCAAGAGAAATTCATGCACAGGTCTGTAAAGGGACATACATGAGAGGACAGAGTTAGAAGCAACTTAGGTGTCCATTATTAGGGGAACTGATGAGAAAAATGAGATACATGCATATCAAAGAACACTATGCTACAGTTAGAAGAAAGTACTAAATGTACATATATCAACATGCATAATCTTTTTAAAAAGTGTTGAGTAAATGAAATTTATATTATATCATTTATGTAAATAAAAAACACATATGCATAAATCAACATTATGAATTAAACAAACACAAAATAATATTTAAAGATACTGCTTATATCTATACACCTTTATAAGGGGGAGCCTATAGAGAAAGGAAATGAACCTGGGGAACTGAAGACTTAAAGGAAAGAAAGAAAGAGAANGGTACTGCTGGAGGAGGCTTGTCCTGGAGGCTGAGTCTGGCATCAGAAATTACAGCCATTTAAGGTCTCCATCCAGGCAAATGTCCAATAATTGGGACGAGGTAGCTGAGACTGAGCATGGGGCCCAGGAACCCACGGAGGGTTGGGAATGGAAGTCCGAGCAAACAGTATGTGATGCCAAGGGCCAAGCAGTGGAGAGCAGTCCCCTCCTACCGGCAGGACTTCAGTTCTTGGTAGGGGTGATGGTATTGATCTTCATTCACGCTCATTAGGCAAACTACTGCAACCAACTCCCCGTCCCCAAGCACCTACCTGGTGCCAGGCATTGTGCTGAATGCACACAGGAAAGGGAACAGGGACCATGGGAGGACCTGGGGCATGGGGATTGGGGCACATGGGGGTGGAGTGGGAGATTCAGGCTTGGGACTGGGGCTTACACATGGTGAGAATCCTAGCTGCAGGGAAGTCGATGCTGAAATCCCAGCTCTATAGCTGGAGCTGTTACCAGAACTGGGATCAGCCATGAGAATTAAAATGTCAGCTGACTCCAAGCATGTGGAGGAAGACTGCTGAGCTTGAGGTTGGGCGGGGCCTGCCAGGCATAGTTCTTTTCTGCTGTAAATCCAACTTGCTTTGTGACCTTGGTTAGGTGCATTTCCTCACTTCCAGTGTTTTCATTTTTTCATAAGCAGAATTTCAAAAATGTTAACATTTGCCAGGCATTTGTTAGGTGCTCTTAGAACATTCTAGATGTTTTCTATAACTTCCTCCTTGCCCCAGTCTGCTGAAGAGGTCTTATGAGAGTGAAACCGAAGCACAAAGAGGTTCGGTGACTTGCCTAGGTAGCAAACCTAGCGTTCGAAGCAGGCAGTCTAACCTCAGAGCACACACACACGTTCTTAACTGCTGTGCTGTGTTGCCTTGCTAAAGTGTGTGTGTCAGGGATGGGATGGCAGGAAGGACCAAAGTCCACACCATCCCTTCACAGAGATGTCATGACAGGTGAGAAACATCTGCCAAGAGCCCAGAGTGACCCACTTTCTTTGGCCACTGAGTCTCCTCCAGATCAGAGACAAAGCTGGCAAGAAATCAGATCTGACAGCTGTGGCCAGAGGGTCTGGTTTCTGTTGTCAGAGACACAGGTGACCTTAGCCAGCATGTGCATGTGGATGACTAAGTCCTCTGCAAGCCAGCACAGCGGTTCTCTCTTCTCAGTCTTTCTCTGGATGGATCACAAATGATGCTCTCAGAATAGTTAGCATTGTTGGTGGCTGCAAGTTCCACAGTGTGCTGGGCCAGGAGTCAGTGGTGCCTGGGCCCCTGCTCTGAGAGCAAATGGCTGGTAGAAACTTAGTTCTGCAGCTTTTCAGAGAGGAGGCAGCAGGTGCCCAGATCACAGGAAGACCCTAGGCAGGAATAGCAGAGGCTGTTGGTACCACTCATCCCCCTTCTCGTACTGCATTGGTGCACGCAGGCCCACTTGCTACTGCCAGCCCCACCTTCCCGAGCACTCTCTTTGCCCACCTGTACAATAGGCCTGGTACGCTGCGGAATTAATGCCCCCGGGAGTGGGCTTCAACTCAGGGGAAATAGCCTCTCAGTGGGTATAGTTCTGAGATGTGTGCTCTATACTGTCTCCCAGATGTGCCTGACAGGATAGCTCAAAGCAGTGATTTGCTTGATAACACACCCTTTGTTCGTTTCCTTCCTTCTCTTCCCCTGCCTCGATCTTTGCACCCCTTCTTGGGTTTCCTGCACTGCCCGAATAAATTACTTGCACTCAATTTATTGTCTCAGGGTCAGCTTCCAGAGAACTCAAATTAAGACACTGGAAAGGACTCATGGTGGCAAATTGTAATATATCCTGAGAAACATTATCTGTAAGAATCTTGAGAGTCTAGGAAGGAAGCATTTTTCTAACCTTTCCTAAACATAGGTAGGTCATAGAAATGACACAGCTCAGAGAAGCCTAGTAAGGGGCTTTTAAAATCTGACTGAAGGCAGGCCTAAGATCCTCTGAATTTCCCCTGTGCCTCCAGTCCCTCCCCGGTGGCTTCCGGACTCCCAGACTGTGGTTTCTATCTTT
>NW_007739488.1:20316-20818 GCF_000696425.1 Galeopterus variegatus | reverse complement strand
CCCTGTGCCTCCAGTCCCTCCCCGGTGGCTTCCGGACTCCCAGACTGTGGTTTCTATCTTTGAAAATGGAAGCAAAGGTGACCCTATCTCTTTTATATGAGGGTTTCTCTTCTTGATCCTCTGGTCTTCTTTTGCCATATCCAAATGGAAATCACTTTTCTGCTCTAGTTAGCAACAGTTTCTGCTTTCCAGGTGAATAAACATAATTCTCTGCAGGGGTAAAGGAAGTGTCGAAGTTGATTCCCGCAGTTGATTCTGGCTGCCCTCACATTTACCCAGGGCACACTGTCCTAGCTCTCCAGCCCCACTTCCTTTGGTTTTGTAAAGCTCCACATCTGACAGTAGCAGGAGTCTTAGTGCCATTCCCACCTCTGCAAGTCCCAGGTTCTCATTAAGAAATACAGAGAAGGTCAACAGATATGGCGTTTCTCTAGGTCAGTGCTTTCTAGCCCTTTCCACACCATGGGACCCAAAGAAAATTTATAATATTTGTTTGACACAA
>NW_007739488.1:17822-18462 GCF_000696425.1 Galeopterus variegatus | reverse complement strand
ATTGGCTTCACTTTAAAAAAAGAAATAAAACATTATCAAGGTCCTGTTCCCTTTCCTACCTCTTAATGAAAATAATGAATTTGTTAAATATCATTCCAGTGGATTGTTTGCACCCCTAGTGTATGCTCTCAGCATCCTATGCAGATCCCCTAGGATCTTTTTCTACCGGTTCTAACTGCTCCTTCCTGGCTTCTGTGGGCTTTTGCTTCTAATGGACCACAGTGAAGACTGGAAGTTGTCCATGAGTTTCTGGAGCCACTTTGCTTGCAGTCACAGAGAGTCAGAAGTGTCTGGGCATGTACATCCTCCAAGGGGGCTCTTAGCCAATGACTGACTGGTGCGAGAGAAGGAGAACCCAGAGCTCCCCTTCTGGATCAGCTGAGGTTGCTGTGACTTGGCCTGAAATCAACCCTTGCTTGGCTTCTTCCCCCTCTCTATCCTGCTTCCCCTACCCTCTCACTGGCTTCTAGGGGGAGCACTTCCTTCACACATCACCGTAACACTCTCAGAGCACAACAAATTAAAACAACCTCATTTCACACATCTCTTTCTGCAGAGGAGTGACAGTGTTTGTAAGGTATAAACTTGGAGCAATTGTCGGGTTATAGAGCATGCTCAGTTTCTGTTGTACCTGGTGTTC
>NW_007739488.1:15295-15647 GCF_000696425.1 Galeopterus variegatus | reverse complement strand
AACAAATTGACAATGCAAGAAGATAAGAGTGCTAACTTTCTAATGTGGCAACTAACTCTAAACCATAAAATCCCTTGTCATCAAGACTTTTCAGAGCCCTCCTTTCTGGAGGCTCAGAAGGAATGTTCCACGTGGGAGATTACTGCTTGCCTTTCTATGTGGTCCTCCCATTATGCCTCCAGGTCTGCTTGACTAAAAATGCAGCAAGAATGGCAGGAGAAGGTTGGTAGGAACATAGCTATGATATCATAGAGCAGGAAAACCTGGGTAGTGTTGATATCCTAAAAGATCCTTATTTACTTTGGTATGAGAAAGTATGCTTTATTGATAGGTATTTTAGAGGAAGTAACAG
>NW_007739488.1:12661-13445 GCF_000696425.1 Galeopterus variegatus | reverse complement strand
AGTATTATTAGTTGTCACAATGTAAGAGACTTTAGTGATCAACTAGTATACTATCCTTTTTACAGCCAAGTAAACTGAGACCCAGAAAGGGGAAGTAAGTGATTTTTCCAGTTTCAAAGCAAATTAGCACAAGAGATAAAACTAGAACCAAGATCTCTTCAATCCTTAACCAGGGTATTGGCTGTCATCTCCCTAAGAGCTATCTCTTGAGTCTCTTCAGAAAAGGTAATGTTTTCCCTATTACTCATGGGATGTGGCAGACCCCATGTTGTTGGCTGACCCAATCATCATTCCCAAGCTCCTTCTTCCTTGCTGCCTTCCACTATCAAAACTGGAAACCAGATATTCAATTTTCCAGTCTCATTTACAGCTAGGAATGAACATGTGACCCTGTTTGGACCAATAATATGAAAAGGAAGTCTTTCAGAGGGCTGTTCTGATAAAAGGAGAGTCACTGAATGTAAAAGCCTTTTTGTCTATTTGTTTGGTTAACAACATATCTTCCATCTTTGAATAAGGTTGTGAGGCTTGGAGTTGTGGCAAGCATCTTTCAACTATGAGTCTACAAATGTGAGGGCAAAATGTCAACATGCAGAGCTTGGCAGAGCAGAAGGGAGGAAAAAGTGTGAGTCATGGATGAGATCACTCTACTGCCTGAGATTTTGAAAAACTTTAAGGTGAGGCATAGTATGGAAAGAGGCAGTTAATTATATGATCTTTAAAAGTATTTAATAGATTTATATAAGTAGAAACACATTATGGAAAAATTAGAATATGCATCTAA
>NW_007739488.1:10136-11223 GCF_000696425.1 Galeopterus variegatus | reverse complement strand
TTGAAAAAAAAAAAAAAAAAAAAAAAAAAGGCCATAAAACCTTTACAGCTCCTCTCATCAAAAGATGGGGTCAATTTCTCCACCCTTTGAATTTGGACTTGGCCATGTGACTTGCTCTGGCCAGTGGAACATTAGTAAACATGACTCTGGTAGACTTTGAGAAGTGCTGTGCACTGGAGCTTCATTTTCTTGCTGAAGCAAACTCTTACCAACATGTGAACTAGCCTGAGCTAGCCTCCTAGAAAATGAAAGAAAATGTGCTCTAGCTATCTAGCCATCCTGGGCCATCGGTTCCAGCCAATCCAGCTCAGATCAAAGAACTGGCAAACTGACCCACAGAATGATGAGAAAATAAAATGGTTGTTTTTCTTAGGACACTAAGTTTTAGGGTATTGTGGTGGCAGAATTCTAAGATGGACCTAAGATGTCCTGCCCTAATCCCTGTGGACTGTAATATGGTGAAATATCACTGCTGTGATCAAGTTATCTTACATGGCACAATTAACTTTAATAAAGTAAGTTTAGACTTTAGTTTCGAGGCAATGTCAGCAAGATGTTGCAATAGGAAGCCCCACATCATGTCGCCCCATAGACACATTGGCTTAATAATATATGGTCCAAAAAGCCTTTATGAGAACTCTAGAAACCACTTAGGAAGTTGCAGTACCTCTCGCAAACTCAAAGCCAAGAACAGCCATGGTAAGAAAAGCTGTTTTGTTTCAATTGTGTCAGCTCCCCCTGCCTTAGCCAGCACAGCTCACCACTACTAGAAGAAAAAGTCCAACTTACGGCTTCTCCTTTTGGAGGTAGAGAGAAGAGTGGAACATATGTACAATGCTCTGGCTTTTTGGGAGACTTACCATGGGAATGGTTTCTGTCTTATCTGACTCAGAGTGCTGACAGGAAACTGGCATGCTTTGGATGCCTGGGGGCTGCTGAAAACAAAAGACAGCTTAGTGGCTTGTTGCAGCACCAGAGAATTTATCATATCCCAGATGATAGAAGCTGGTCCAACTTCATGTGATTGGGAGAAAGCATCCAGTTCATGGCTTCTCTCTCAGAAAAGAAAGAGAAGAGTGGAACATAT
>NW_007739488.1:7518-8547 GCF_000696425.1 Galeopterus variegatus | reverse complement strand
AAGATGCATAATAATCAAACTTTCAAAAGTCAAAGATAAAGAAAGAATCTTGAAAGCAGCAAGAGAAAAGCAATGCCTCATGTACAAGGCAGCACCCATAAGATTATCAATGGGTTTCTCAGATGAATAAGAGCTGAGGGAGTTTATCACTGTTAAATCTGTCTTAGTAGAACTGAAATGAAAGGACACTAGATAGTAGCACAAAAGCATTTAAAAATATAAAGTGCTTTAGTAAAGGTAAACATATAGACAAATACAGAATCCTATAATACTGTAACTATGGTGCATAGGTTACTTAATTCGGGTATAGAGCATAAAAGATAAAAGCATAGCTGGCTTCCAGTCAAGATGGCAGAATAAACAGTTCCTAGTGTCACTATCTCCCACAAATCAACCAATTTGCAACTATTAAAAAGCAACAATAGGAGGCCCAAGAGCCACACCGGAACACACAGGAGTCACACACCATGGGACCCCCCAGCTCAGGCCAGTCTCTGCCACCCAGAGAGGCCTGAGAGCTCCCGGACCCCCACACCCCAAGTCATCTGAGCCAGAACAGGCAGGTGCCATGGGTCCCCCAGTCCATGCCAGTCCCCACTGCCTAGAGAGGCCTGAGAGCTGCAGGACCCATGTGCCTCAAGACAGCTGTGCCAGAACAGGCAGGCACTGCACACTGTGGGACCCCCAGCCCAAGTCAGTGTCCACTGCCCAGAGAGGCCTAAGAGCCACTGGACCCAAATGCCCTAAGGCAGCCATGACAGAACAGGGAGGTGCCACATGCTGTGGGACACCCAGCCCAAGCCAGTCCCTATCACCCAGAGAGGTCTGAGAGCCACTGGGTCCACATACCCCGAGTCAGCTGCACCAGGATAGGCAGCACCCACAGGACCCTTAGCCCAGGTCAGTCCCTGCCAAACAGATAGGCCCGAGAGCCACCAGGCCCACACACCCTGAGCCAGCCATGCTGGAACAGGCAGGTGCCATGGGACACTCAGCCCAGGCCAGTCCCCATTGCCCAGAATTGGCAGT
>NW_007739488.1:5314-6367 GCF_000696425.1 Galeopterus variegatus | reverse complement strand
TTCTGACCTTGAAGATGGGCTGTTTGAATTAACACAGGTGGACCAAAAAAAAAAAAAAAAAAGAAAGAAAAGAAAAAAAGAACTTAAAAAATTGAAGAAAATCTAAGAGAGATAACAGACAACATTAAGCTCTCAAATATCCTAACCATAGGTATTCCAGAGGGGAAGGAAAAAGGAAAGGGCATTGAAAACATATTCAAAGAAATAATAACAGAAAACTTTCCAGGTATAGGGAAAGTCACAGATCTTCAGATTCAGGAGGCTCAAAGATCCCCAAATATATTGTCGTGGAAACATATTGTCTTGACCCCCCAAAAGGTCCTCTCCAAGACATGTTATAGTCAAACTGGCCAAACTCAAAGACAAAGAGAGAATCTTAAAAGCTGTAAGAGAGAAGCAGCAAGTCACCCATAAGGGAGCTCCGATCAGACCAACATCAGACTTTTCATCAGAAACCCTAAAAGCCAGAAATGAATGGGATGTTATATTGAAAATACTAAAGGGCAAAATTGTCAGTCAAGAATAGTTTACCCAGCAAGACTACCTTCTGAAATGAAGGACAAATAGTATATTGTATCTGAAATTTTCTTCTTCGCCAGATTCTTCTGAGCCTTTTATCACTCAAGCCTAGCAACAACTCCTGACCTAGGAGGATGCTGGCCACCAACAGGAATCAACCCCCTCAACCCTATGGAAGTCCCACTACTCAACACATCAGTCCTGTTGGCCTCTGGAGTATCTGTTCCCTGAGCCCACCACAGCCTCATAGAAGGAAACCACAAACATATACTTCAAGCCCTCTTCATCACAATCTCTCTAGGCATTTACTTCACACTTCTCCAAGCCTCAGAATACTTTGAAACATCCTTCACCATTTCTGATGGCATATATGGATCAACATTCTTTATAGCAACAGGCTTCCATGGCCTACACATAATTATCGGCTCCACCTTTCTCACAATCTGCTTTCTACGCCAACTAAGATTCCACTTCACATCCAAACACCACTTTGGCTTTGAAGCTGCAGCCTGATACTGACACTTTGATGATGTA
>NW_007739488.1:4488-4846 GCF_000696425.1 Galeopterus variegatus | reverse complement strand
AAAAGGCCTAGAATGAGCTGAATATAGTAGTTAGTTTAACTAAAACAACTGGTTTCAAACCATTAAATTGCGATATTTCATAACTACTAAAATGCCCTCAGTTTACATCAACATTAACCTAGCATACACCACATCCCTTGTAGGACTACTAATATACTGATCCCACCTCATATCTTCCCTCGTATTTCTAGAAGGCATAATACTACCCCTTTTCATTCTAAGCACCCTCCTGTCCCTAAACCTACAATTCACCCTATCCCACACCCTCCCCATCATCCTTCTAGTCTTCGCAGCCTGCAAAGCTGCTGTAGGTCTGGCACTTCTAATACTAGTCTCTAACACTTATGGCCTAGACTAT
>NW_007739488.1:2096-2860 GCF_000696425.1 Galeopterus variegatus | reverse complement strand
AAAAAATATCTGACAAAATTAAACATTCATTCATGATAAAAATTATCTATGAGTTAGGTATGGGTGGAAAGTATCTCAACATGATTAAAGCCATATATGATAAGCCCACTGCCAATATCATCCTGAATGGGGAAAAGCTTTCCCCTTAAGAACAGGTACTAGGCACGGATGCACACTCTCACCACTAGTATTCAACATACTGTTGGATGTACTAGCCAGAGCAATCAGAGAAGAGAAAGAAATAAAAGGCATCCAGATTGGAAAAGTTGAAGTCAAACTGTCCCTGTTTGCAGATGATATGATCCTATATGTTGAACAACTTAAAGCTTCTGCAAAAGAAACTCTTAAGAGTTGATAAATGATTTTAGTAGTGTTGCAAGATACAAAATCAACATAGATCAGTAACGAAGTCCATAGCATTTCTATCCTCCAACAGTGAAAAATTGAAAGATTTATATGTTCTGAAGAGAAACCAGAGTCTATACTTCAACAGTGAACATTTAGAAAAAGAAATCAAGAAAGCTAGTCCATTTACAACAGCCACCAAAAATAATAAAATAGTTTGGAATAAAGTTAACCACGGATGTGAAAATCTCTACAATGAGAACTACAAACCACTGTTTAGAGAAATTAAAGAGGATACAAGAAGATGGAAAGATATTCCATGTTCTTGGACTGGAAGAATTAACATTGTGAAAATGTACATGTTACCCAAAGTGATCTACAGATTCAAAACAATCCCCATCAAAATTCCAATGACATTT
>NW_007739488.1:0-293 GCF_000696425.1 Galeopterus variegatus | reverse complement strand
GAAAAAAAAATCCACACCAAAAACAAGAAAATATGACACCACCAAAGGAATATAATAATTCTCAAGTACCAGAACCCATAGAGGAGGAAGCCCTTGAAATTACTGAAAAGGAATTCCAACCAACAAAGTTAAGGAAACTGAATGAGATACAAGAAGACTTAGATGATACAAGGAAATGAGAAAAAGTATCTAGGATCTGAAGGAGGAAATGTACAAAGAGATTAATGCCTTTGAAAAGAATGTAGTAGAACTCCTGGAACTGAAGGATTCATTCAGCACAGTAAAAAACACAA
>NW_007739487.1:35759-36139 GCF_000696425.1 Galeopterus variegatus | reverse complement strand
TTTCATATAGCATGGAAGTTCTTTGTTTTTACAAGACTGACTGAAATTTCTCACCCCCACACTCTAAAGAATTCTAAAATTATTCTGGAAGAATGATCAAAATACTGAAAAATAATGCAGAGGGACTGACACAGAGATTAATTGGAAAGTATTACAAAGCTATAATAATTAGCCATAAGCAACTTTTGAAATTTCTCCCCCTGGTTATCAGCTTGTGGTACTCCTTTTTTCTACTCAGACATGAAGATTTATATCTTCTTTAGAAAAATCTTCCATTTCATTAGTAGTTTATTACCACTGAGTTACAGACAGCATTTCTTTATCTTTTTTTTTTCCTTTTTGTCTTTTTTCGTGACCGGCAACGGATCGCAACCCTCAGT
>NW_007739487.1:34003-35012 GCF_000696425.1 Galeopterus variegatus | reverse complement strand
GTTGCGATCCCGTTGCCGGTCCCCGGTCCGGTACGGGGGGCAACACTGAGGGTTGCGATCCATGGCCGGACACGGAAAAAGACAAAAAAAGACAAAAAAAAAAAAAAATACTGAAAAATAATGCAGAGGGACTGACACAGAGATTAATTGGAAAGTATTACAAAGCTATAATAATTAGCCATAAGCAACTTTTGAAATTTCTCCCCATGGTTATCAGCTTGTGGAGGTTTTCTCCTTTTTTCTAGCCAGACATGAAGATTTATATCTTCTTTAGAAAAATCTTCCATTTCATTAGTAGTTTATTACCACTGAGTTACAGACAGTATTTCTTTATTATTTTTGATTACTATTGAGTTATGGTATCTTTTTGTATATTTTCTCAATCATATTCAGTAATTTCTCATTTTTCATATTTATGTTTTTCCTAAATCAGATTTGCCTGTGGTTGATCTAATGTGTATCTGTTTGTTTTTAACGTTTTTTAATTTATCAAGTTTACTGTGTTCTGTTGTCTAATTCATAAATTTTTCTTTTGTGATCTTTATTATTTCCTTTTCTAACATCCTTAACGTAATATCCTGGATTTTTTAACTATTAAATGAAGTGGTTACTGGAGCTTTCTTACTGCTGTTTACTCTTGCCTAATAACAAACATTTAATATGATGCACTTGGCCCTGAACTGGCTTTGACCTTCATTTTTTAATTTTTTGTATATCCCTGTTTTTAAGTATTCTAGAATTAGAGACTCAGTTCCTTGTGTCTACTAGTCACTGGGGGAGTATTATTTTTAATTTTATAAGTGCACTGCAGTTTGTATTACATTTTTGTTATTAATGTTGATGTCTATTTTATTGTAGCTGCAGATGTGGTCTGTACAGTTTGTTGCTTAAAGGGATTCATTATTTTTCTTTGTACTAAGATTTTTTTAGTCATCAGTTCTTACAAATATATCATGGACATTATCGTCTTTCTTTGGATGCTACAAAGTTCATAGCACCTTATTAAACT
>NW_007739487.1:32076-33535 GCF_000696425.1 Galeopterus variegatus | reverse complement strand
TCTACTAGTCACTGGGGGAGTATTATTTTTAATTTTATAAGTGCACTGCAGTTTGTATTACATTTTTGTTATTAATGTTGATGTCTATTTTATTGTAGCTGCAGATGTGGTCTGTACAGTTTGTTGCTTAAAGGGATTCATTATTTTTCTTTGTACTAAGATTTTTTTAGTCATCAGTTCTTACAAATATATCATGGACATTATCGTCTTTCTTTGGATGCTACAAAGTTCATAGCACCTTATTAAACTCTAAATAAAAATCTAAAGCTTTATTTATTACATATTGTCCATATTTTTCCTGTTTTTTTTTAACATGTCTTGTTCTACACTGACTGTTGCATATTAAAGTCACTCACTATGTGAATCGTGTCTTTGTCCCTTTCTTCTTATATTTTTAATTTATTTTTACTGTATGTATTCTGCTAATTATATTTTAAACGTAAGAATTCATCACTCATATATCTTCATGATAAATTTTATTTTTTAGGAATACAAAAATAAACCACTTAAAACTGCTTAAACTCTAATTTGATATCAACATCGCCACCACTTTTTAGTTATTTATATTTACTTGATATGTCTTTGCCCAGCTCATTAACTTTTAATCTTTTCATATCTTTTTATTTTACCTGTGTCTCTTGCCAACAGATTTTAATTTGATTTGTTTTTTGATCAAGTCTGAAAGTCTGTCGTTTGGGGAGTTTGGCTTATTCACATTTATCTCTGAACATATTTCTCTTGTTCCTTATTTTTTAAACACTTCTTTATGTTTCTTCTTTTTATCCATCTTTGCTAAAAAGATTATTTTTAGCCCTTTTCTCTCTTTAGTAATTTTCAAAGCATGAATCCTGTTTTTGTCCTATGTGTGGCTATTTTTATATTTCTTTTTTTACTCGTATTTTTTTTCTAGTTACTGTTAACACTGAGATATTATCCAATGTCTCTTCCCAAATAAAACAAAACTTGAACACACGTTTACTACTCCCCTCCTTCCCTTATTTGTCAATTTTGGCTTTTACTGTCTAACAGCTAAACCAGATAATTGATACTAAATTCTTTGCTTAAATTATGCATTTTTGCTTTCAGTAATTTTGTCTTGTACTTGCTTTGTTTTTTAATTATATGAGCAAGAGTTATTTACACTCTACGTTTTTCTGGCTTTGCCATTTACCTCTTTGCTTTTACACTGTGATTTTTCCATCTTCCCATAGCTGGCTGCAATGTGTCTTTAATACACTTTTCAGGAAGGGCACACGAGTGGTATATTTTTCAGATTCTTTGCAAATCTGAGAATGTCCTTCAAAGTGCAACCAATTGAAATCTACATATGTAATGTGCACCTACTATGTGTACAGCCCTTTGCTAGGTCTAGGGGAGAGAGGATGAAAAAGATAGCACAAGTCTTGGCAGTCCTTACATTTTGGAGCTTGCAGCCTGCTGTGGATTGAATGTCCCCCCC
>NW_007739487.1:29469-31239 GCF_000696425.1 Galeopterus variegatus | reverse complement strand
CCCCCCCAAAAAACTTATTGGAGCTTAATCCCCACTGTGACTGGTAGGAGGGTGAGGAATCCTATTATGGTAATTGAAAGGTGGGGCCTTGAAGAGGTGATGAGATGGAGAGGACCGTGCCTTGTGAAGGGATTGATCCATTCACGGAATAATAGGCGTGGGTCTGATGGCTATAGGAGGGAGTGAGGAATTAGCTCTCTCCAGCCCAGCCATTCGGCCATCAAGAGCCTGCACTGTTGTAAGGAGTCACCACCCACCAAGAAGGCACTCTCCAGGTGTGTTCCCTAGACTTTGGACTTCCCAGCCTCTGAAACTGTAAGCAATAAATTTTATTTTTTTATAAATTGCCCAGTTTTCAGTATTTTGTTATAAGCAACAGAAATGAACTAGTACACAGGCTAATTGGATGCTACCTAAAAATGGCACATTGTCTGAGTAGAGAATATTTGGATCAAAATATCTTTCTATTAAAAACTCTGTAAACATTGATCCATTGTTACAATGTCTTTATAATTGCAAAAAAAAATCTATCTGCTATCCAATTTGTCCCAAGGTACAGACTATTACAGGAGATGGGGGATTACTGAAATTAAACTTTTTTTTTCAGGCAAATTGTTCAGGTAAATAACTAACAAAATAAACAAAACCAGAGCCGGATCCACCCAATCACCACAGGACCAGGGCCACTGGGGTCCAGATAGGGTCACCACGGTCCACTTCATCCTCATCCAGAACTGGGTGGGCAAGATGCACATGACCAAGTGGTACACAAAGTTTGGTGATGATGAGAAACTGAAGTTGACTGAGGAAGTGCACACAATGGTCACCCCTGAGATGCCAAACATACTGACTTTGTGGAATTCTGGAACTTTAAGACCATTGACCTATGCTATGCCAGCCTCTACTTCTGAATCTGCATGGACATCGATGACAACTACCTGGCCTATCTGGAGGCCACCCATGACTCCATGGAGGTCCTAAATGAATATTTCCACAATGTCTGTGAACTGGACCTGGTATTCAGCTTCTACAAGGTTTACACAGCTGTGGACGAGATGGTCCTGGCTGGGGAAATCAATGAGACCATCCAGAGGAAGGTGCTGAAACAGCTGCTGATGCTGCAGTCTCTGGAGTGAGGGCAGGTGAGCCCCACCCGGCCCTGGCCCCTCCCGGACTTGCTTGGTCACTTCCCTTTTCCAGGCCTGTGGCCCACCTCAGCAGCCCCCTCCCCCAGATGCCCAAGGGGAAGGGACCCAGCTGGGTGTGGGCCACAAGGGAGAAGATTGCAGCCCACTACCTCGGAGCCCCAACTGTGAGTGGAGGCCACCTTGTGTGTTCCGAGGAACTGGGCTGTGGTCATGTGATGCTGTGAGCATGTGTGCATGGAGCCCGCAGTAAACCTATGGTCCCACCTGAAAAAAATAAGTAAATAAACAAACCATTGAAAATCTGAAGCAGAACTGAATATGAGCTGTGTGTTCCAATAAAAGTAAAAATAGAATGAGGCTTTTTGTAGGCAAGAGAGACTTTGCATTTTGATTCTTTATTTCTTTGTCAGTAAATTGTTTTTCAGCCTAAATGTATTTTTCCTTTTATCTTTGAAATTCAAGTTCCATTAATTGTGCCTAATATTCAAAAAGCCCTTGTGATTCCTCAGTGATTGCATTGACTCCTGGTTCTCTCCAGCCTCCTTCAGGAATTCCCGTTATACGTATATCGGATCTCATCTAGCCAGGTCTTCTACTTTCTTCTTTATCATCTTATTTATTT
>NW_007739487.1:8106-28634 GCF_000696425.1 Galeopterus variegatus | reverse complement strand
ACGTATATCGGATCTCATCTAGCCAGGTCTTCTACTTTCTTCTTTATCATCTTATTTATTTATCCCTTTTCTCTGAGCTTCTTTAAGTACTTGAATTTATCTTCTACCTCACTGAATCAATTTTCAGTAATAAATTGTACGTATATCGGATCTCATCTAGCCAGGTCTTCTACTTTCTTCTTTATCATCTTATTTATTTGTCCCTTTTCTCTGAGCTTCTTTAAGTACTCAAATTTATCTTCTACCTCACTGAATCAATTTTCCATAATAAATTATACCTCACTGAATCAATTTTCAGTAATAAATTGCCCACAATGCAGTTTTAAGTTCAACAATTATTTGTTTGCGTATAGACTTTGAGGGCTTTGCTCTTTCCACCTTCAAAAAATGCCTGTTCTGATTTCATAGGTTCAGTGTCATCCTAAATCTTGTTGAAAACAAAAACAAGAAACTCTCCAGAATTGTCTATTCCTTGCTGTTACTTCATTTGATAGAAGGACATTTGCTTTGAGTACTGAGAACTTCTGATTGTCATGTCGTAAGTCACCACTCTCTGCTCAGCCTTATGGAGGAAGGTTTATTTTTGCCCATTTTGGGGTTGTCATGGCTTCCATCACCAGACAAATGTTTTAGGGAGGGATATAGGGAAAGTCGAGAGTTACTCTAAATTTGCTTTGTCAGATACTCACCCAGCGATGTGGCTGATGAGGAAGCGGAGTTGAGTCCCTTCCCCTGTAGGAACACTCTTCTGTCCGAATAGTGTCTCTTCTGGATTCGTTTGGGCACCGCACACTTCCAGGAGAAGAGCTACCATTCTCCACCTGGCATGGCTGTTGGTGGGATCCAGAGGTGCTCTCCTCCCACCTGGAGACTCCTCTCGTCACTCCCCAGCTAGCAAACAATTCTGCAGTTCTGCTGGGGGTCTTTCACAGATAATTCTCAAATAAGCTTTCCTTCCTGTATGGGAAGACATGGGTTGGGTTAGCCCTTCGCTTTCTATGGTCCTATGTGCAGATAATGTAGACGAAACATCTTGAGTTTTCTGCTCTGGGGATGCTCCTGTGGTCTCTGGCACTGATTTTCAGTTTTCCCTACTTTCACATTTCTCTAGACCTTTCTGAGGAAATCTGGGTAATAAGGGTACGTACAAACAGCCACTACGAGACTGCCAGAGGCGCCAGTGCCCTAACCCGGCTGAGAATGAGGAGGGGCTGGGTCAGCAGTGGGCCTTGCTCTGTGAGAGAAGCCGCCACTGCTCCTCAGCCCTGTGAGGGCACCGACGCCACCTGGCCCAGCACACGGGAAGAATGGTCCACTGGCTAACTTGCCCAGCTCTTCTACAGGATGCGGACCTGTGGAAGGCTGAGAAGGCGAGATGACTCCAGCCTTTGCAACCCCAAGACCATTCCTGCTTCCAGCGCCCACGGGGGCCCACGTTCCCCAGCCTCAGAGAGGAGGCGAGCAGACGTACCAGGCTCTCTGGCAACACCTTCTGGACAGAAGCAGGACTCCAGTGACCACCGCAGGCTTCCCCTGACCACTGTGCTCTGGAAGGAGCTACACCCCAACCTGCAACCTGAGTTCCCAACATTTTCCAGTCTCTGAAGGCAGGCCGGTCACTCTTTCATGAGGAAACATTCTTATTTTGGCCTTCCTGACTCAAGCAGCAACAGAAGGCCAATGTGCAATCTTCACATCACCCTGAAAACAGAATTTCCTCTGGACGGTCAACAGCATCCTGAGACCAGGAAGGCAAATATGCACTTCCCCCTCATCCTTTCTCATTTTTACTATTTTTTTTAAGAACCCCCTGTTTTGAGTATCTGACAGGGAGGCTTTGCGTGGGAAGGCCTGTAAGTCTGCAGTAACTGGAGACAGCGAGGTGCAGCAGCATTCTTTATCTCGCTCCATATCGATCGCCTCTAATGAGCACCAGTGCAGCTGCGGCTAATGGTGGTACATCTGGTGTTAAGGGCAAATGTGGGAGAAGATTATCAACCCAAGGGGCTTAGCAGTTGCTGGACGGCCCAGAGCCCTCGGGGCGATGATGCACTTGAGAGGTCACTGAATCAAATGAGGGGAAAGATTCAGTGCCTGCCGCCAGAAGAAGTGCAGCAGGACTGCATTTTTTTTTTTTCCAGCAGAGACTACAGGCATCAACAAAACCGTTACCTTCTGCTAGTCATTAGTCCCTGACCCTTCGCCCGATAAGAAGGCTCCTACTGGAGCCACCTCCTCCTAATTATGACTCATCAGACGGCAGCAATCCTACCCAATTAGTAGGGCTTAAGTGAGGGGCACTTGACGGAACAAGGGTCTGCGCCCCGTGTGAACCTGGGAAGGACGGCCGCCTGCGAAAACGCCCGCCACCCCAAGTGCCTTACCTGGGGGGCCAGGCTGCCATTTGATCTGACGTGCTTGATATTCCATTCACTGTGCTGCCTGCCACCCCCCTTGGAGATCTGAGAGGGGCCAGATGAGTGGCCATAAGAGGTGCTGAGGCCAGTGGCCTTCAAGGGACAGCTAACCTGCAGATCCTATAGAATGCTCGCAGTCAAATGTTAGCACAGAAAGGGAGCCACAGGTATTAGACAAGATAAAAAAAAAATAAAAAATGACTCGCAAATGCCTTCAGGGGTTGGGCATGTTGCAAATTCTGAACTTTAATAGCATAATGGAGTAATTGCAGCTGGAAAAGGAACCCAGACCCAGCAGGAAGGAAGGGTGCGCTGAGGTGGGGGAGGGGGCAGGGAGCGCCAGCACATATCCTCTGCTTTGCAAAAATGCCCCAACCACTATTGATTTTAATGCTGTAAATAAGCAATTTAAATATTATCCTAGTTCCATAATAAGTAACACGGTAACGTGATACCCTGCGGTTATAACAAATTATTTATTAGGTTTTTTAAAATTCTAAGGCAGCGTCTTTGTAACCAGGAGATTTCCATTGGGTCAGATCATTAAAAATATGGGCGTGGATCTGCCCCTGCCGAGTTAGGGAGCATTGATCTCTGAAGCAGGATTGATAACCACATTTTCCTTTTTGCCTTTTGTACAGCTGCAGGAAGGCCTTTAAAAGTGGTTACACCACAAAAAGCTTACACACCCCAAAAGCTACCCTATACACTTCTAGCTGCTCTTTGCACATCTGACATGAGGGAGAGAAAATAGTCCAAAAGACCAGGGCTGATTGCCCCAGAAACCCCTTTGGTCGTAAGCCCTGGTTTGTACACATTAAAAATAATGGTTGCAAGTAGCAATACACTTGGAAGTGTTTGTTTCCAGTACCCTGCAGCACGGTCCAGACAGCATCGAGTTTAGTAAAGTCCATGAATAAAAAGCATGAAGACCTTTACCAATAGAGCATAAAAGATAGTTGTCTCTGGGATGGTCATTATCAACAGAGATGAGCATTCTTATGAACATATCAATTAAATTTTTGTTCCTTGATAACATCCTCACGTATATAGCTAAGGAACCTTTTTCTACGTCAATGTTAGATGCTGTTGGTCATACAAAGAAATAGAACCATGGACTCCTGACCTCAGAGGTTTGGACAAAGTCAAAGAACACATCAAGCCAGGATGTCTGTGACTAGAAAGTGAGCAGGAGGCACAAACAGGCTGTGGGTGCTCAGGGGAGGAGCCCTGGGTCCCAGATGATCAGGGAAGAAAGGCTGTAGGCAACGTGGACTGAGCAGAGCAAGTCTGCAAGCCCCAGGAGAGCCTGGGGCGGGAAAGGATCCTGAGTGGCAGCACAGAACAGGCAAAGGTACAGGGCAGGAGCATTTAAGGAGGACATTAGACACTACATAGGGGATGCTCCCAAATATATCAACAACAATTACATACCCACAGAGGTAGATGGATCAAAATATGGAAATAAAAATATATAGGTGAGCTCTTTATTATGTGTGTTTTTCTTTATTTCTAAGCATTCTGTCACAAGCATGCGTTAGTCTCAGAATGAGAAATATAAATTCATGCAAAAAACTGCACATACTGTGAATGGGCACATCCAGTTGGGCAGAAGTTGCATTTCAAGGACAAGTATGGGATAGAGAGGCTGGTTGAGGCCAGTGGCAGGAGGCCCAGAGAGCCAGAGGGAGGAGTCACGGCACTGCCACCCACTTTCTCAGAGGCGGGCTCGCCATTTCACCAATCAGGGCACCCCTCCCCCATGGGGAGGCTCTGAACCTCATCTTGTCGTAGATCCAGCTGGTTCCAAAGCCAGTGACTTCTCCACTACCCCATGCAGCTGCATACTAATGACTTGGGCTCCATGCAGAAGAGACACAAATGGTAGTTGGAATGGATGGAGCTCATGGAGGCTTGCAGGTGTTTCTGATCAACACATGGAAAGCCGAGTCAGGTTCCGGTTCACAGTCTACATGGAGCATCTCCACATGTCTAGAGCAGAGCTGGGCATGGAAGCTCATGGAGAGTGCAAGGCTGGACCTCTGTTCTCAGGAGCCTGAAATATCTGTGACATTTGCATTCTCCATGCCCCTTCTGGTGCAATAAGCCAGGTAAGACCCTTGTCTGTTCACATGTGTGATACAAAACCCCACTGGACGATTAGATTCTCATCTGCTAGAGCTCACAGTTGTCCAGGGATCTGTGCATCCTTTATCTCCCAGGTGACCCTGGGCTTCGTGAACCCTCCTGTGTGCAGAGGATACATCATCTCAGATGATGTGCTGGGAGGCTCCTGGGTCCACAGAGAGCATGCCATTAGGGTCCGCAATAGATTTGCAGTTTGTGATCACACACTGAACATGACAAGGCTAATTAGAGGACATAATCTATCCAAAAGCAGCCCTTGCAAACCGGCAGACACTCAGTCATGCAACAATGAAGAGAGCTGCTCTGGGTCTTCCAGAGGGAATAGGCTCCTGATCACAGCTCGACAGGATGGATGTCAGGGGAGCCAGCCTGCCCGAGCTCCTCCCTGACTGCAAGCTGCATGTCCCTGCCCATGCTGGCCTGGAAAGACAGTGTGGGCATTGAAGGCCACTGAAGTGGCCCACAGCTTCCCGTAGGGACGCTGGCTTTCCTTACATCAATAGTTCACACAGCCTGGGACATTGCTCAGTTTACTCCTGGCAGCCATCACAAAATAGGCTTGGTTTTACAGCCTCAGATTCTGAAGAAATGGCACACAGGCAAATGGACACGGGAGTGAAAAGGAGAATGGAAAGGCCACACCAAGACAGTGACAGAAGAGGACCAGAGATCCCTGTGCCTACTTGGGGCCGAAGAGTTCCCCCACAAACCCCCACCTGCACATGCAATGGTAACCACTTTGGATTTCCCATTTGTGTGAGCCTCCACCTCTACTTCAGTGACAAATTAGTGAGGATTTGAATGAATCTAAGAAGCTGTAATCAAATAGGGTTTGTCTTGGCAGAGAAGGTAGCTAGACTGTAAGATCCTTGGTGGATTCCTTGGTGCATGGAAGTTCCTGGCATGGGACAAAATTTTCACAGCAACAGAATGCATTGGCTATCATTTCATTCTTGACCTTTTCCTTTTGTGATGCTGTAAAACCAGAGAATCAAGGAATCTTAGCTCTGCGAAAGAGTTCCAGAAGTTAGCCAACCTAACTCCTTTAGTTCACAAAATCTCTTGCCCTGGGCTCCAATAGCTGGCTGAAGGCAGAGTGGAGCTGGCATCAGTCCCCTGGTGCTGAGCTGGAGACTCCCCACTTGGTACAACCAGGAGGGCTTCTGACTACCCAGGAGACACATGAGGTCTTGGTTCCCAAGCCAATCAGCCTCAGCTGAAGGCAGAGTGGAGCTGGCATCAGTCCCCTGGTGCTGAGCTGGAGACTCCCCACTTGGCACAACCAGGAGGGCTTCTGACTACCCAGGAGACACATGAGGTCTTGGTTCCCAAGCCAATCAGCCTCGACATCAGCTCTCAGCTCTGCAGTGGACCCTTCTGCCACCCAGGACTCAGCCCTCCAAGTTGAACACTGCAACTTCAGAAGGTCCAGCTATACGATCGTGGGGCTCTGGCCACTGCTGACCTTTCCACGTGTCTCCTGATGCTCTCTTGTTCGTACACTGTCTCTGCATGCAGCTCTTTGAACGCTCCATGCACGCTCCTGTTTCCGGGCCCAGCTCACATATTCCTCTGCACTTCAAATGCTTTTCCCTCTCTTCAAAGCCTGGGACCTTCAAAATCTGTTTCAAGAGCCAAAAAGTCAAGAAGACCTACTCAGGGAAGGTTATCCTGACAGGTCCTCCTTCCAGCTCCCAGGGAGCACAGATTCCCGGTTGGGAAATGATTATTACAGAACAGTAGTATAACTGTTGGAACCAACTAGACTGTGATTGTCTTGAGGGTAAAGACAGCTTTTGCTTTGTCTCTATCCTTAGCAACCAATCAATGTCTGGTCCTTAGGAAGTGCTAAATAATTGACAAATGGCTGAAAGTAAAACCAGCATCTATTAAGAACCTATTATAAAGTACATTGAATCATTGAATCTTCATAATAACAAATATATGAGATGCATAATTTTATATGAAAAAACTGGGGCTCAGGTAGTCGAGATACTTTGACCAGGTGTGCAGAGCTGGCATCCATGGGGAGCCTTGGCTAGGGTGGCTGTGTAGTGCAGGGAATGAGGCTGTGGGACAGGGTCCTAGGAAAGGGCGTCACAGAACTGCCTGCTTCCTTGTTACAGATGCACTGGTTTTTAGAATCCCTGACCAAATCCATGCTTTTTTTTATGATATGTCATGCTGAAAGGATGGCCAGAGTATGGTGCAAACTAAAAATAACTACATTCTGTGGACTATGGGGGTGCATGCAGAAGAAAATCAATAGTTTACAAAGAATTTTCATTATATTCCATTATTACTATACATCGAGTTAAGTAAACGTGAGAGGATTGCAGCCAAATGAACTGACAGGCCAGGAGCATGGCTGAGGGGAAAGGTATTGGCATTTCGACATGAAGAGTTCTGTGGTTTCTCCTCAGGATAATGACCAGTGGGTAGGAAGATCCGTGCAGAGAAATTGAAGGGGCAGTTCCTCCCAGACGTGGGATCCCTCTGCATCCATCTCAAAGAGCATAATTGTGGAATCCACAGGCAGGTCTCTAGCTGCACATGGCCCACGTGGGTCCCCAGGGGCTGGAATGAAGATGTTGACACCTGGAATCCTATTCTCCCATTGTCTTTTACGAAAACATTGGGCCCCAAACAATGACAAATCATACCTAAGACCACAACAAAAATGTTTAAATATTTAAATTTGTAGGTAAAGAGGGATCCTCGTGATGGAATTGTTCTCTATCTTGACTGAAATGGTGATCACACAAATCTACAAAATGGCATAAAACACACACACAAATTAGTGTGTGCAAACTAGAAAAATCAGGATCAAGTCCATGTCACATCAGTGTCGGTATCAGATTGTGATATCGTGCTATGGTTATGCAAGAGGTTACCACTGAGCGAGTGGTATATAGGATCTCTCTGCATGGTTTCTTATCACCAGTGTGAATCTACAGTTATTGCAGAGTAAAATGTATTTTTTTTTTCTGAAAAACTAGTCATTAATCCAGGTTCCAGACATCACAGAAACCATCCTGAGAGGTGACCAGTTAGCTGAGTTTTGTACCCATGGCATTTGCAATTTCATAGTTTTGTTGTGCTCTCTGCTTTGGTTCCTGTTTGCACTTTTCCAGGCCTTTCCTCCAGTGACACTGCTCAGTCATCAGACGTGGCTACCGTGCAGAGCCAGCCAAGAGCACAAGCCAAGGCTGAACTGGCCAGGTCTCCCTCAGCATAGGAGCAGCTTCCGACACACACAGTCAATCATGGTAAAACTGACAGACTTCAGTACACTGTGCATCTGTACTTTTAAAAAACAAGAATCATAGGAGTAGAAGAAAATTTGGTGTTGTTTTTTTAAAAAATCTCAGAAGTGTAGAAGTGGAGGCAGCTCAGGAGTCTTTTTGGACATCTGTGCTCCTTTCTCTTCCATCCGTCTCTTTTCCCTCCTTATCTCAGAATCAAATCCCCCACCCTCAACCCACTAAGCATCTAGTGGAAAGGCCACTGACTGTGTCCTTCTCTGAGTGGAGCTTTTCCTTCTTAGCCTGTGACACACAAGGCCAAGTCTAGAAGTTGGTTCAACCCACTAAGCATCTAGTGGAAAGGCCACTGACTGTGTCCTTCTCTGAGTGGAGCTTTTTCTTCTTAGCCTGTGACACACAAGGCCAAGTCTAGAAGTTGGTATAGAACAGATGTAAGTGGAAGGCTTCTGGGGAACACTGTCAAAGTCTGTCATTCTCAGGTAGTGTGGTTCACATATATATCCTCAGCTTTACAAATCCTGCAGGCAGAAGACACCACATTGCCAGAGCTCAAGGAAACCCTCTGTCTATAAACCAAATGACAAATCTGGCCCAACTGAAGACCATGAGTTCCAGTTGCACAGAAGCTGTTTGTAACTTGAGGATTTCACCAACTAAGTGTCTGCCTTAGCAAGCCTGGCTTGGATACTCAATCCTTTTATCATTTCCACTGCAAGTTCTAGATGTTTGGGTTATCTTACAATCTTCAGGGTCCCTAGCCACTGTCGGTGCTTCTGGAACATTTCTAACCCTATCATTTGAATCTACCACTTCCTGATGGGCAGTAAAAAAAACAATGAAAGCATACAGTAAACACCTCCCATATGCAACAGGAAATGAGTGGCTGGAAACCATGACTCAAACAAGCCAACACAGGTACCCAGACTGGCACAGACCCATAGCCGCATGTCTAGGAACTTCAGCAGAAGTTGAGAAACTAAAATGGCTCCTAAGGTCTACCCCATCACAGAGTAGCCACCAGGACTCTTCCAGTCACAAGTGACAGAAACACAAATTAGCTTAAGCACTAATGAGAATCCATTGCCTCAGATAACTGATGAGCTCCAGGGAAAAGTCTGGAGCCCGCTTCACCGGAGCCCAGGTCCAGCTGTGCCAGGCTCCAGCTGTGCTTCTGTCTGCGGGGTTTATTCCCAGGCAGGTCCCTGAGTAGCTCCAGGCCTTGGTCCTTAGAATTCATGATCCCAGAGAAAGGGAGCACTTTTCCTGAAAGTTCTAGCACAGACCCTGAAGAGGACTCTGAGGTCCAAAGAAAGTCATGAGCCCCATCTGAAGGCATTCCCTGGGGCTGAAGAGATGAAGTACTTTGACTGGCCATCGGTGGTCAAGTGCCCATTCTATGGCTTCCCAAGTTCAGAGGCAAGAAAAGAGGTGTCAGCTTACCTGCAGAATCTGAGCAAGATTACTGTAGAATGCAAAAGTGGCTGGTTCTTCTAAGAAAAGATTATTGAGCAAACAAAAAAATATATAGATCTACTGAGCATACTTAGAACCACTGATGGTTGGTCAGAAGACAGATTTTTTAGATATTCCAGATGCAGTTCTATTTTTAAACTTAAAGTCTCCCAGTTTTGCAGTTCAGGTTCAGATTGCATTAAAAATATGACTTTAAAGAATTTAATTTGCAAAATAATTTTAAAGGAAAATATAAGACTCCAAACTAACTGCTTTGAACTTAAAATTGATACTTCTGGGCATGATGTGGCTTTATTTATTTATTTATTTATTTATTTTGATTCAGCCTCACTGTCTGGTACAATGAAAATGTGCTGTGGGATCCAACTGCCTTAGATATGAAGATTTCAGTACTGTAGATATTGAAGAAATGTATTTTTGCCCCCAAGCCTGTTCATTTTATTCATAAAAGAGGAAGCCATACTAAATATACAAGCAGCAATTCCCCTCTTACGTTCAAGAAGCTTGGTGTTTATACAGCCATAAAGCATTGCAAGGGATTTACTCAAAGATTACTGATTAAGGCAAGTTATCTCTTGTTTGCCAAGCATCACATATACGTTTACACATGAATAATTCAAAGGAACAATTTTTAAAAATATTTTATGATATTTTCAAAGTCCTGTTCAAATTGCTTACCTATAGGAGTTCTTTATCTCTGAACTACGGGATTCCCCTCTTTTAGGAATAATATTTTAAAAAGTAAGGACTGACTTAAAATTTCAAACTTTCAAAAACTTCTTGGAATCTTAAGATTTTGTATTCATCAAAGCTCTCTTGGTAGCAAGGACAGAAAAAATAACTCAAACAAGCTGGGAGAGAGAAGGGGATGCTTAATTGGCGAAATTGGCAAATTACACGGGGTGGTTGGGACAAGGGCATCTAAGCTGAATGCAGCCAGACACCTTCATACCCTCTTCTACCCAGGTTTGTTCTCTCTGCTGAGCTTTTCTATGAGGCCAAGACCATGGCTTCTGGAAGCTTCTGGGCTCAAATCATCCCAGTTCCACGACAAGAGAGAAGAGATTTGTTTTTTTTTTTTTTTTGTCTTTTTCCATGTCCGGCAACAGATCGCAACCCTCAGTGTCGCCCCCGTACCAGACTGGGACCGGCAACGGGATCGCAACCCTCGGCATTGCTCCCGCGCCTTGCTCAGCCAGTGAGCGGGAACCGGTGTGTATGTGGGATCCGAACCCTCGGCAGGAGCGCCGCCGCACTTCCCAAGCAGCGCACTACAGCAGTGCGCCACCGGGCCGGCCCCAAGAAGAGATTTGTTTTAACTCTCTCAGTTTTAATTGACTTTGCCAGGTGAGCAGGTCCAGACAAGTCACGTGACCAGAAGAATGGGCACTGTGATTGGCTCAGCCTAAGTCCCACCCCACCCCCACTGCAGTGGGAAATGTATGTGGGGGTGGGAAGGGGTTTGCGCTGTCAACTTGAGGTCCAGGCAAGCAAACTGGCCTCTGGGTCAGGGCTCAGCACCAGATGAAGTCATTCAAAGCCCAAGGGGTAGTGAGGTCCACACGCTGTCCCTGTCTGTTACAGGTTGATGCCAACATAAGGAGCTCCCAGCATATAAATCAGCACACTGCTTCCTTTACTGAGAAAATCTTCCTATCCAAAAAATAAGTCAGTTGAACTAACTTTCAGTGACATATTTGTGTTGGTGACGTATTTGTCATAGTGTTCAGTGACATATTTGGCTCCATGCATTTGAGTGACTCTGAAATGCAAAGATGAGTAACAAACACACAAGTCGTTTCCTGCCATCTGGTAAGAGAGACGGGCACGTGCACGAACGGTTGTAGTGCAGGAAACACTGTGAGCATTAGGTCAAGGTATGATGGCAAGCCCCTGAAGGAAGGTCCTGTGGTCTCATTCAAAAAGGAAAACCTGTTTAATGGAGCCCCTGAGGAGCAAGTTCCCTGCACAGCAGGCCAGTGCCATCGGTTCTGCAGATCCATGGGTCCCTCTGACCAGGGCCCCAGGAGAGACAATGAGGAGGAACCCCACTGGGATTTTTGCCCTGAGGACTGAGTGACCCCTGCTCCTCCACCTGTGTTCTAGCACCACAGCTCTAGCTTCAGATCCTTACTGGTTTCACTGCTGAAGCTCAGGATCTCACCTTGAGCTCTCCTCTGCTTTCAGGCATGAAAGCCCCTCATGGACCATTCCGGAGCCATGCCAGAAAATTACCCTTGCTAATTACAATGAAATAAAGAGTACCTCTGTGCCAAGCAGCAAGCCTATGCTATCTCTACAGCAACTGTCAGGGAAAAAAGCAATCCAGAGTCGTATTAAAAGAGAGAACTGAAAGTATTGTGCTCTCTCAGGAAATTGAAAGAAAATTCACATCTTTACTTTTGTCTGCCAACAGATGTCTTTACCTTAGAGGATGCCCTTTCTGTCTGCAGATGGATCAGGTATGGGAGGACTGGCTCAAGCCAACAAACCTGCTTGAATTCCCTGATTCTCCAATCTCTCTGAAGAATACTTAATCTTAATGATATTTCTTGCAGATACGCATTAATTCTGCATTGTTCCAGACACAGAAAATCCCATCTTCTTGGACCACAGTATTACACATTTACTTCACGTCTCTTTGTCTCCAAGAGTGAGTCTTCCCTTGGTCAGGGACACTGCTGTTTTGCTGGTGCCTCTGCTTTTCACAACCTCTGGTCTCTCTCTGAGTTCCAGAGTTGTCCTTGGTGGTCTCCAAATGTTTTGCCTTACTCTCCTCTTGCCCATCGCATTAAAGTTGGCTTGGTCATGCCTCCTCATGCCACCAGCTGGCCCCAAACTTCCTTGGTGCCCCTCAGCATGGGTCACAGCTGCCCCATTCTTCCTAAGGGACTTTGCAGCGGTGAGCACTAACTCTTAATGCCTTCCTTATTAGTCCCTTCTAACAAGAGGAAGGGACAGAGGCAGAGGCGAGCAGAGTGAGAGACAAAGACAGAGACAGAGAGACAGAGACATCACAATAAACCAAACAAATTCTAAGACCTTCCAGGAGATACTCTAATCCTCACTAACCAATTCTCAGCTCTTCCTTTCCTGGTATCTTAACAGCTTCAGGGTTTTCTCTCAGCTAGGGAGCTGTTCAGTGCAAAACAAAAATCACAGGAAAAGCACCAGTAATGATGTAATACAAATTAGCACTCGCTGAACACAATGCGTATCAAGTTCTCTCTGATGAAGAAAACAATACTTTATTTCTTTCATTTCACCAAATCATTTGGAAGAGAAGGTGCATGGAACAGAAAATCAAGTGCTGAATCATGAAAGGCAGTGGATCAAGGTCTTTCATCCAGGAAATCTTTAGCTGGAAAGAGAGAGAGAGAGAAAGAGAACATCAATCAGATATTATTTCCAATTATTTTTCAAATTGGAACAGAGAAAGAAAACACACACACACATAAGCCTGACATGGTGTTACTCGAGTTTGTTGCTGGAAGGAAAGTCCTTGCTTATATTGAAGTAAAGTTCTGAAAATAAGCAAAGAACAGATTTATTGATTTTGGGGGAGTCTGGGTGTAAAAAAGAGAAAGAATAAAGAAGTGCTCTTTGCCCGCTCTGTCCAAATGACATCCCAAGTGGCCTCCCTAATGGTGGGGGAGGGGAGGGGGCAGGTGCCTACCCGGGCACATGGACAGAACTGCCCTTAGGCTAGGGCTAATGGTATTGGCTGAGCCTGCTGTAAGCCTCTCTTTTCTAATAGCCAACTTTCTATGTGCAAGAAGACAGACAGATATTGATTGGCCCAAATGCCCTTGAGTTGACAACATCTGAAATGAAAATCCACCAGGCTAGCACAAACTTTCTGCAAGTTCAATTTCTGGAATCTGATTATGACACTGGACTGTGAAACCATTCACACATGTAAAAGGCCTCTCTTTTTTGTACCCTCATTTGGCACCTGTAATTGGAGGGAGTTAAGTGGCTTCATCAAGCTTGTTATTCAAATATCCAACAGAAAGAGGCAACTGCAGGCTAATTGTGGGATGATTAAAGGAAGAAATGTTCTCTCTCTGGTACAGGGCTAATGTCAGCAGCAGAATGGACCAAGGCCTTGCGTTGCTCCCCACCTGGAGCAGGAATGACACGCAGCTTAAACACGCATTCTCTCAAAAGCTAATGCACGAGGCTGCTTTTTGAAACACCTGTGGAGAATCCTCCTGATTTCATCACTCTGGCATTTGGAGGGTATTAGAGCCCCCATTCTGTGGTCTTTGTCACTACGTCACAGTTCATTTTCGTTTCCTTTTCCTTCCTCTCCCAAGTAAGATGCTGAAGTTGCAATTCACAATTGTTAAAGTCCTGGGAATAGGGAGGTTTGTGATACTCTATCCAGCTCTTATTAAAACGTGCCTCTGTATTCTACAAATTCCTCTTGGTCGATACATCGACTGCTGTACAAACCTTAAATAAAGCGCCATTAGACTTGAACTGCACACTGTTCTTGTCTTGGTAGGTTATTTAGAAACATAAAAAGGCAAAACCTTTTGGAATTGGCATCTGGACGTTTGTGCCAAGGAAACTGCAGATGGAATACACATTAAATTTATTCAGTCATTGATTGGAAACGCTGATCCTTTATGGCTTCACGTTTCTTTCCTCATTAATCTCAGTTAACCCTCTCAACACAGTGCCAGCTTTGTTGCTCCAAGTATCAAAAATTAACCATGCAGAGAAGGTAGATTTTTAAGAAGTGTTTGATCAGGCACTAGTAAATCATCAGCAATCCCTGTCTTAGGAAGTGTCACTGCTTTCTTCATTAAAATGTTAAAACAGAAAGAGCAGCTTTCTGCAACATAAGAGGTGGGGAAAATAAATGTGAGGTAGAAGAGAAGGGGGGGATATTAACAGAGCCAGGTGGGGAGCTCATGGAATGGCCCTGCTGCAGCCAGAGAAGAGATGGCATGGCAACTCGTGGATTTGCAGCACCAGCTACGGTGAGTCACTGTCAGCACAAGTCCAATGTCACCTACAGCCAGAACCAGACAAGGCCAAGTCCACCTGTGGGGACTCAGCAAATCAATGTCCTGTGACTTGCACAGCTCAAGAAGATGTGTTTTCCTGTCAAATATGTGTCTGGGGTCTTGGGGTTACGCAATACTTCTGCACACACAAAAAAATTCTCAGATGTGACAGTTGTGCTCCCTGCATCCTGATTTGGCTGATTTGTATGAGAGTGAACCTTCCATTTTCCCACCGAGCAGAGAGGAAGGACCTGCATCACTCCTCCCTTGCCCACGGCAACAGCGGTGCCTCAGCTATGCCCATCACGCCACCGGCTGGTCCCATACAGCCTTGCCTCTGTTGGGACAGGCCACAGCTGCCCCACGCTTCCCAAGGGCCTTTGCAACAGGGAGTGCCCATTCCAACTTTTTTGTGTCTTTCTCATTAGCCTCTTCTAATAAGAGGCAGAAAAAGAGAGAAGGAGAAAGATGTGAGAACTTGAACACAAAATTCTAAAAGCTTCTAATTCTACAAGAAATAGAAAACACCTGGAAAGAAATATTAATAGTCACCATCTGCTACAGCTAAAATTAAAAAAATATTTTACAAAGGACTCTTCAAAACCCTATATGCTACTATGAAGTAATGCATTTGGTGTACCAAACCCTCAAGAATGGAGCTCTGGAAGGCAAATGCCCTTTCTGAATTTGTGAAAATATAAACATCTGAATATATATTCAAGGAAAAGTTAGCATAATTCATAAGAGGCAGGAAAACACCAGCCTAACCTCTAGGTGGGCATGGGGTCTACAGAGAGCAAAGCCCTGGGGTCTGTGTTCTCATTGCATCCACATAGGCATGGTTTTAAACAGCAGACTGTTTTATTGGAAGAAAAACAAGTCTTCAATCCAGAAGAAGATGTGATCTCAACATAGAATAAGGGAAATAGTCCATACCTATTAACACCAGAACTTTGAGGTGAGATATGAAAAAGCTCATCAGTCCTCAGATGACTTATCTTCATGTATCTAGAAGTTTGAAGACAGCTGCTGGGATCATTCCTGAGTGCTATGATTTAGAAGCACCCCAAATGCCCAGAACCAGTCTTAGGCACAGGACAGCGACAGCATTCGCCCCAGGAAGGCAAGAACAGTGTCACCGCGCAGTCACCAGCAGAGGGCCATCTTTGGGAGCTGTCGCCTGAGTGCTATGATTTAGAAGCACCCCAAATGCCCAGAACCAGTCTTAGGCACAGGACAGCAACAGCATTCACCCCAGGAAGGCAAGAACAGTGTCACCGCGCAGTCACCAGCAGAGGGCCATCTTTGGGAGCTGTCAGGATCCACTCCCTTCCAAGACCAGGATGAGGAGCAGTTAAAGTCACAGCACTGGCTCTGAATTGGGGCTCTGTCATTCTCTGCCCAGGTGACCAGCCCCCTTGTTTCTCCACGCCTCTGTCCCCTCCGCTGCAGGATGGATATCACGTTTCCTACCCAGTGGCCTTCTAGCAGTCAGAGCAGTCTCCAGGGTGCTCTGAAATGGCGTGGACCTCCGTCAGCACGTGTGCACAGATTCTTCATCACACTTGGCTCTGAATAGCAGTTGTCTGCCTCCAAATAGGAAATCTGCCTTCTTCAAGAGATAAAATTTGCCATTTAGGAACAGTCAAATGAATGAACATCAAGCTTTGAAGGCTGTTCCAAAAAGTGATTCCACGTGTTTTTGAGCAATGCCCCACTTTGGGGGGGGGGTCCCCTGGCCTCCCGCAGAGACCTGGGAGGGCTATAGGTGTGGGAGAGCTCCAGCCTGGCTGTTTGCAAAGTCATCTCTCTATCTTGACCTGAAAGACACAGCTTGCCAGAAACACCAAAACATCTAAAAAATTATTTTTTTTTCTCCAATTGTGAACCAGCCAACTGCCAAATGAGTATATCAAAAGAGAGTAGGGGTCTGATTAATACACATCTCCCATCTGCAAGGCTCCAGCTCTATGTTCCCGTGCTTGCTCAGCTCATGAACACCATTTATAGAGGTACCTTCCAGTCTGGGTCCTAATGACCAACATCCCTCATCACACACTGGTGCATTCTGTCTGACAGAGCCAGGAACCCTGGGGGCCAAATCCTGTGACCTCATTGAGTGGGCAATCCCATTTCAGCCCTGTCACTGTCATCAAGAAGGCGCTGATCTCTGCACAGCCACCTCTGACAGCATCGTGCTGAGCTGGGCTTGGACAGGAGGGCCAAATCCTGTGACCTCATTGAGTGGGCAATCCCATTTCAGCCCTGTCACTGTCATCAATAAGGCGCTGAGCTCTGCACAGCCACCTCTGACAGCATCGTGCTGAGCTGGGCTTGGACAGGTGTTGCCTTTCTCGGTTGAATGAGCGGGAGTCATAGTATGTAACCGGCAGCTTGCAGATGCACTTGTCCAGTAGCCCTCCACACGGGGCCAGCTCGGTGCTGGGGAGCAAACAGCCTTTTGCAGAGGAGAAACATGCTTTTATGATTGAGGACAAAAGATTCACTGAGAACAGCCCTCCTGTCTTCACATGTAAAAAGTGACTAATCTGGTGCGCTTCAGAGAGATGGAGCCAAAGAGTTTTGCATTTTTTTTTCTAATTTCACAGTAATACATTTTTTGTGTGGAGGGGGGTAGAATTCATTTAAAATGCAGAAAGAGAAGAAAAATTTTAAACACTTCTAATTCTAATTCTTCTTCCTCAAATAATCACAGTTTTTGGAATATATCCTGATTTATTTCCATGAGCATACATATCTTTTTTAAAACAAAAATGTGATTGTATTCTGTGTGCTATTTTATAACCCTTTTTTTCACTTACGAATATAATCTGTACAATTTTAAAGCCCTTAAGTATTTTCTTTCAATGTCACTTTAAGGATGCAGAGTTGTAGCAGTGTGCATTTACCCAAAGTAGCATTGCTGTGCATTTAGATAATCAACACTGTGAGGAACATCCTCACCCAGCTAAATCTTTGCCCATGTCCATGATATTTCTTAAGAATAAATAAAGAAGGATAAATGTGGACAAATGAAACTGGTTTATCTCAACTGACATGAATTCTTTTTATTTAGAGCAAGAAATGCTTTAAAAATAATAATATATAAAATAAATAGCAGCTTCGTGAGCTGGTAAATTGCCACACTGTTTTTCAGAGCACATTCCCCTCGTGAGTACCTTGACCTCACCTCCGTCCTACTGATACCACTTTTTCAGCTGCGTGTGTGTGGCCAGCACTTTTTCTGCTTCTCGATGTGGCCTCCGCAAGAACCACCATACAGTTATCCTCATTCCAGGAGCTTCCACTTGGCTTATGGCCTCTCCTTGCTAGTGCCAAGAGGAGAGGGACACAGCTCCTAGGCAGGAAGGGACACCTCCGCCAGTGGTGGCTGCCCCAGCTCAGGGTCATCTTCCCCCTACCCTTAGGAAGTCCACTTCCACAGTCTGTCTCCAGGATGGAGGGTGGAACCTGCACAGGTGGCCAAAATTCAAACTCAGTGTGTCCAAACCTGCTCCTCCCCCGGGGCTCCCTCTCTCTCTGAGAAACGCTACCTGGACCTGCAAGCCAGGAATTAGGAGCACCTTTAGTCTCTCTCAGTAATCAATGGCTTGATCAGAAGCCCTCCCGACAGCTTTCCCTTCAGAATATTTTTCCACCGGTGGCATGATTGTCTGGTGCGTAGACACACACACGCACACGCATGCACGCACGCACGCTACAACCTCCTCTGGCTGCCCTGCTGCCCCTCATCTTACTCTACGTGGGCCCCGGGCTGCGGGAGGGGAGGAAGGCTCTTTTTACGCATCAATCTGAGGGAACCACTCTGCTGCTTAAGCCCTTCCCATCATCCCAGGGACAATTCCTGGTGTGCTGCTACACCTTACAATGGGTCACCTCTCCCTGCTTCCCTCTCACACCCCACCCCCACTACCACCTACACACACTTCACCCCAGATGGCACTGCCCACCACAGTAGCCAGTAGCCACACATGGGTATTCAGATTTAAATGTGAGTTAATTAAAAGTGAATGAAACTAAATATCCTGCTCTTTTGTTGCACTAGCCACACTTCACATGGCTACCATCTTGGACAGAAAAGATAGAGAACGTTCCCGTCATGGCGAGTCCTCCTGGACAGCACCACCCCAGACCTAGAGAACATCACTCAGTCTCTCCAAAGAACCAGGGTCATTCTCCTGGTGGTTTCTCCTGCATGCCTGGGGAATGTGAGAATATATCAATGAATCAGTTCTCGAGATCAAACCCTATAGTAGATTGATAAGCATCACTCTTCTTAAATTATTGGATTGATTTTGTTCCTGAATTGTTTCATCAGCTCTTCGGTAATAGATTCCTAGTGCAATAAGCCAATTGCCCCCAACCTTGCCTGATGACAAATTCTAATTTCCTAGTGTATGTTTCTAAAGGGAAGCTCCCTCCACCTATCCAATGCACACAACAGAATCTGTCCCTGTAGGTGTCCCTGTCACCTGGATGCCTGGGTACACTATACAAGGGTCTTCATCTTTCTGGATACACCCATGGAGCACTGTAACATCCAGAGACCTTTCCTTCATGCTATGCCGCTACAGCTGGGATTGCAGGGACTGAAGCCATCACCTCTGTCTCCATCCAGCAGCCCTGATACCCCTGATGAAGGCCAGATCCAGGGCCAGGTGCAGCTCCATATGGCACACATGGTCATCGGACCATTCAACTCGGGAGGAGGGCCAAAAGTTTAGAACTCACCCAATGGCACCCCTGAAATCTCATACACGTTGACCTCTCCTGTGAAGATATGAAAGGCTCTAACTGCTACGAGAAGGAAGAAAAAGTCTTCCAGGAGAGGCAACAAGCCAACAGTCGCCACGCATTCATGCCTCACCACCGATCAGTGCGGGAGCTTTCAGTGTCAACTTGGGGAGCAGCCAGGAGGGGCTGGAGCCGGGGGGTTCCAGGGGTGAGCAAGAAGAAGGAACAGGGAAGGGTAAAAGGCAGAGGGTGTGGGATCTGAATACCACCTGCTCCCCAGCCTGCCTAAGGCCCACCCTGTTCTTCTCAAACACACTGGCCAGCTTTGCAACCAACATGCACAGTGAACATTTTCAACATCAAAATATTAATAATGAGGCACCTTCTCTAGGATCTCCTGGGAGAGTTGCCTTTGGTTGAAGAATGCCTCGCCCAGGAAAGCAGTGGGAACTCCTGCAGTAAGTGGGCTTGTTAAGATCAGTTGGCAGTGTCCCAGCAGGCTTCTCGACAGCCGATGAGAATCACTAAACATCACTGCAAAGAGTGCAGAGTATTCCACGGACCAAACAAAGTAGTAGGATGAGGTTAATTGGTACCGTAAAAGGAAAGACCAGACGTCAGATTTTCCATAGATCATTCTCTGACCAGAAGGCGTGGGAGAAATCTGAGGGACATCTAGGCTGCAATTACCCATTCTCCATGGCCTTCAGAGGCCCTGGGTGCCTTGGTGATCACAGGGAGAGAGTGGCTTCTGCAGGATTTAATAACTCCACTCTGCAAATTACTGGAAGGGACAACAGGAGGGGGTCAGAGTGAAGACGAGACTTGCGGCTGTGCTCTGCATGCTTCCCAGGGCAAAACAAGGCGCTCCGAGCACCCACAGGGCAGCCGCCACTGGACACAGCCACAGACAGGGGATACAGCCACAGACAGGGAGGCAGCATGGGAGCTTTGGGAGGCTCCAATCCACTTGTGCTTCTCTACTGGACCCACCCACCAGGCAAGGAGGGACGTGCAGAGTGAAGATATCACTGCTGAAAGAACAGGCAGCTAATTCCTCCTAACTCCTCCTGATGGAGTTTGGGTGTGTTGTCTCCTCCAAAACTCATGTGGAAATTTAATCTCCAATGCAGCAGCGCTGGAAACTGATTGAGTCATGGGGGCGGATCCCTCATGAATGGATTAATGCTCTCCCTGGCAGAGGGGGGATTAATGAGTGAGTTCTTGCTCTATTAGTTACCGTGAGAGCTCGTTGCTTAAAAAGACCCTGGCACCTTCTCTCTCTCTCTCTTGCTTCCTCTCGCCATGTGATCTGCTTGTACCCGCTGGCTGCCTGCCACTTTCCGCCATGAGTAGAAGCAGCCTGAGGCCCATGCCAGATGCAGCTGTCCCAGAATCGTAAGCCAAATAAACCTCTTTTCCTTATAAATTACCCAGTCTCAGGTTACTTC
>NW_007739487.1:6931-7571 GCF_000696425.1 Galeopterus variegatus | reverse complement strand
GCTGTCCCAGAATCGTAAGCCAAATAAACCTCTTTTCCTTATAAATTACCCAGTCTCAGGTTACTTCTGTTATAGCAACACAAAACAGACTAAAACACCTCCCTAGCCAGCATTTGCCCCTGCCTTGGAGGCATCCTGTGCCTCTCCATGCAGGGATGCAGCACCCCATTTGCAAGTGACGCAGTGGGACCTACCCACCTCTAATGCTGCTTAGTGCTGCACTGGGGGTGACATCCCAGACCCCGCTTCCCAGTGCTGTCCATACCCATCGCGCCTGACTGAGGAGAGGACTCTTCAGGGTGTTGCATGAGTGAGTTTGAACAATACAGTCCCCTACCTCATGCCTCGGGCAGCAGTTCACTGAGAGTACTCTTGATAGGACACAAAGCTTCTTTTGTCTCTCTACACAGCCCCTGGAGTTGACATGCACACAAAAATGAGCTCGTGCAGTTCCCAGATTCCTTCCCTGAGTCGACATGGAGCAGCATTTGGTTTTTCCACCACAGAAAAACCTCTATCCTTGCTGGAGGGATTGGATGAAATTCCCAGTTTAAAATGGAATAAAAACACCAAATGAGGGCATCCTTCGGGGGATGGGGCCAGCCACACAGGGACTCATTTTAATGTCTCAGGACCACAC
>NW_007739487.1:4536-5441 GCF_000696425.1 Galeopterus variegatus | reverse complement strand
CCAATGTGATTATTTAAACAAAGGGTTGACATGATGGGTTGGAATTTCAGAAAGACTGAGGAGGGGGCGGCCTGGACACAGAAGATCTGGGGCCTTGGGGCCTCACTCCCTCTCCTTCATTCCAGGAGAAGTCCTGAGCACCTAGGATGTTCCAGACTCAGGGAATGCAGAAATGAACAGACCAGACAGACCCTTGCCCTCTGGGGGCTCACACTCTAACTGGGGGAAACAGAAAACAAGCAAGTAAATGAGGAAAACGTACACATCAGATGGCAAGAGAGTTGGTGGGAAAAATACAGCGGGGAGGGGACAACACCCAGGGGAGGGGCAGGATTTCAATTACAGTGACTGGCAAAGGGTCGTCAGTATCTCAGCTCCTTCCTGAATAGTTTGAGACTTTCATCAGGTCGGTCTCTTTATGTTGGGGACACTCAGGGGGTGGAGGGGAACACAAACGTGGGTAGACCAGCAGGGGTGGGTCTCACGGATACCCCACTCAGGAGAGCAACACCCTCAATACGACACTGACTGTGGCATTCAGACCTGCAAAGCAGACCACAGAGAGTCCCAAAGCTTGGAACTCACCTCCCCGCATGGCCCCCATTCCACCCAACCTGCACATCCACGTCCCTGGAAGTCAGGGAGCCCTCAGATGCCCATGGCCAATGTCACAGCCGAGCTTCTGGCTCACGTATGGAAGTGGCCAGCCAGTTACTCACGCAAGCAGTCAGCTATTCATCCCAAAGAACTTTAGTGAATACCGAAGGTGTTAGACACTAGAGCTGGGGGACCAGGAAAAGAAGACACGTGGGAAGGGCACGTCCAAATCTCTGTCCACATGCAGCTGGGGTCGGGGGGACACAGACTAAAATACAACGTAGTCATCAGTGAACGCAAGGACGGCA
>NW_007739487.1:0-3993 GCF_000696425.1 Galeopterus variegatus | reverse complement strand
CTGGGGTCGGGGGGACACAGACTAAAATACAACGTAGTCATCAGTGAACGCAAGGACGGCACGGTGCCAAGTAAAGTCCCCACTCCTCCTGTCTAGGGAGTGCACAGAAGGCTTCAAATTGAGGTGATATCGGACCTTGGGTTTTGAAGAATAAATGGGAGGATTTTAGGCTGAAGAGAGGCAGGATGGCATTCCAGGCAGGGAAAGAGCAGATGCAAAATCACAGAGGCAGGACAAACCCAGAATGTCGCAGAATGGCCAGGTCACCCAGTGTGGCTGGACCATGGGCATGTGCTCCGCAGGAACCACGGGTATCCAGAGATAAAGCTGGAGAAGGACGTTGGGACCGGATGACGAGATCCTTGCAGGCCAAGGTGAGGATGACTGTCCCCTGTAGCAGTGGTGTGCAGGGCAGGGGCTGGGGCTGGTCCTGGTTTTCACAAGGACTTTTCTCATCAGAGTGGAGCTGGCCCTGGAGGGGAGAGGTGGTGTGGGAGAGACTATTGACAGGGATGTCCTCGATGGGAGGCCACCGCATGGTCCAGGGGTAAGATGGTGAGGCCAAAAGTGAGGCAGGGCACAGGAGGTGGGGAGAAGGCCAGGATGGGGGTGCAGGCCCTAGCAGCAAGGGCGACCCTGATACGGCTCCCTCAGAAGAGGGGATGTGTTCCCTTTCCATCAGGACATGACAATGTTCCCACAAGATTAGCAGTTGACAATACACACATTTATGATCCGACTGTTCCTGTGGGCAGGAGTCCAGGCACAGCCTGACAGGGTCCTGTGCTCAGGGTGTCACAGGGCCGCATGCCAGGTGTACCTACAACAGGGTCTCATCTGGCAGCCTGGCTGGGGATGGGAATTTGGTTTTTCTGCCGGCTGTGCCCAGAACCCACCCTCAGCTTCTAGAGGCCGCTCAGGGTCCTTCCCACATGACCGACATGACCACTGGCTTCCTCGAGCCAGGAGGAAGAGAGCTTCTGTGGGACAGCGCTGCAACCTCATGTCGCCTAACCACATACCACGTACAGCCATCACCTGCACTGTGGGATATTAGTAGAAGCAAGTCACGTGCCATCCCGCACTCTCCAGGGAGGGGGACCAGGGATCATGGGGCCACCTTAGAGTCTGTCCACCAGGGAAGATTATGCTATTCACAGAGGTAGAGGGAGTCACAGAGACAGGAGGGCAGAGGAGCTCTGGTTCAGACGCACGGAGTGGGAGGACCCATGCATGGCCAGACAGAAGCTGTTCCAGTTCTCAGCAGCGAGGCAAGAATGCAGGGGGAGACGTGGGAGTCCCAGTCCCCTAGTGGCAGGTGGAGAACAAGGGGCTGGATGGGGCCACTGGGCAAGTGTGTGGCCACAGCTAACGTGGACAAGAGCAGCCACGTCTCCCTGACGCCAGGTGCTTTCCAGCCTCAACACAAATTGTTTCCTGCCAGGAACCAGGAGGGAGAGTCATCAATAAAGCCACTACAAAAGACCACACGTTGCATGATTCCATTGATAGAAGCGTCCAGAAAAGGCACATCAAGAGACAGAGCAAGCAGATTGTTGGTTGCCTGGGGCCGGGATGGGAACAGACAGGCACTGCAAGTGGGCAGGAGGGATCTTTTGGGGTCGATGAGAATATCCTAAATTTGGATTGTGGTGACGGATGCACAACTCTGTAAATTTACTAAAAATTACTGATGTGTACACTCAAAATGGGAGCATTTTATGGTCTGTTCATTGTACCTCAGTGGAGCTGTTTAGATACTACGGCTGCTGGATGACACTGCACATGACGAGGGCCAGGTGGGTGACAGGGTGGCTGTGCAAACAGAGGTGGGACACTTTGCTCACAATAACATAAGACCACGTTCCTCCCCAGAGAGCCATTGACTCAGAGGACGGGGCTGATGTGGCCACACAGAGGAGGGCACTGGGACAGACCTCCTAGGCCCCTGTTTTCGGGAGAGACAGTCTCAATGCTGTGTTTCCCAGAGAGCCGAGTGCATCCCGTCACCCTTCCGCTCACTCGACACACAGCACCTGAGAACTGCAGGTGCCAGAGGGCAGAGCAGAGCACACGTGTGCAGAGTCCCTTACAAGGACTCAACTGCCCCAGTGGAAACGTCCAGACAGTGACATGGGTTTGGAGCAATTCTGGCGATGGCTTGGACCACCCCAATCCATGGGAAATCTCGTTTGTTTCTTGGTACTTCCGGTTGTCATGAGCATCCTGTGTTGAAACCACGGTGGGCTCGAGGCTAAAGCAATGCTTAGCCCAGCTTGTCCCTAATCAAATGCTCAGGAGGCAGAACCGCATTAGCCCCCCTCCCCACTGTGTCCTGGCTGCCTTTGCCCCCAGTAGCCAGCACCACACCTCGATGCTAAAATTACCCAGGAGAACCAGGTAACCAGCACCTCGAGATCAGAAACTTGGTCTTCCTCCCAATACTAATGGAAAAGGTTATGACCGGAGGGAAGCAGGTGCAGAAAATTCCCATACCTTGTGGCTGGACAGCAGTAATAAGTTCTAAGTGCTCTGGATAGATTTTCCAGGCTTGTCACCGCGTCTGCTACTCAACACAACCCTAGAAGGGTTGGTCCCATGTTCAGACAAGAAATCCGAGGCCCAGAGTCAAACCCCTCCTCACCCATATCCCTGGCCCACAAGCCATCACTACCCGCCGTCTCTCTGGGGCCTGCCTGCCTGTCCTTGTGCACATATGCCATCAATACACCACTGCAATCAGCATCGGAAGCGTTTAGACTTAAGCTTTCCGACATAGTACATGTTTTTGAAGTGCTCACCTTACCTATCTCTATGATTCTGTAAAAGTCAAAACAAGTTGCAAAGCATCTGAGGTTACTTTATAGCCACACAACTCAGCTAAGTATTTTAAGTGGGACCCAGAATTATGAAATTCAGCTGTAGACAGTGGCTTTGGGGCCAAAGGGAGGTGGATAGAATTACACACTCTTAACCTGGAAGGAGCCTGGCCCACTGGTCCAGCCGCTAAGCAGTGAGATGAGAACCCTGCAGCCCCAAGAAGGGGCATGACCCGCCCAAGGTGAGTCGAGAGGTGACCAGGAGGCAGCCAAGGCCCCCACGCCTGAGTTCCCAGATGCTGGGCTGCATCTGATTAAGTTGTAGCTGAAAGTGGAGCGGTTTCTCAAACACGTGACCAAAGTTGTTTCCAGTGGAGGGATCTATTTAGTTCTTACACATGACCTGTGTATTTTCTCCTGGAATTTGATATCTCAGGAAACCTGCCAAGGACTATTCACCAGGGAGGGTGAGTATGTAAAACGGGAAAAGGAGAGTGGAGCGGGAAGGGCGGGCACACGGCTGCAGGCCGCCTGGGCTTCTTGCCCTGTGCCAGACGGGGACCGGCCTGCAACCTCGTGCATGTCCCAGGGGGGTCAGTAATCCACAGCCCAGACCTGCTCAGGGAGGCACCTCACTGGCCAGCCCCACAGATGCCATTTCTCCCCCCATGCAGGCCACTGAGCACAGGGCCATGCNGCATCCTTCGGGGGATGGGGCCAGCCACACAGGGACTCATTTTAATGTCTCAGGACCACACGTACACAAGCAGTGCTGTGCTCCCTGAAATGGCTAGAAGTGGCACTGTGTTCTATTCCACTGACTCAGTGACAGGAAAGACCCTGCACTGCGTACTGCCACGGCCCAGCTACCAGGCCCAACACCAATCTGCCGAGGATTCCTTCCCCAAATGCCAACTCATACAGAATGAAGCAGGCTCTGTGATGCTCACATGATTTGCCTTTATGTTCCCACCAAAGTGACTGCCCTCCATGATATGTGGCCGGCAGCAGGGCAGGAGTAGCCACAGGCTGTCCCGCCCGTGACTGCGGAGGCTACTGGCCGCTTCTCACGGCTGCTCAGCCAGCGCTCAAGGCAACGGCTTAACAAGCCCTGGTAGAAGTAGACGGGAGGGGCTTTCTCTTTCCTCTGCAAGAAAATGAAATTGATAGAGAT
>NW_007739486.1:22203-36140 GCF_000696425.1 Galeopterus variegatus | reverse complement strand
GGCCATAATAATCATATACATTGTATATTGACAAAATAAAAATTAAAAAAAAAAAAACACAATTGAACAGATCAGCAAAACAAAGAGTTGGTTTTTTGAAGAGATGATGAACAAAATTAACAAATCTTTACCTAGACTAACTAAGAAAAAAAAAGAGAGAAGCTTCAAATAAATAAAATGAGAAATGAAAAAGGAGACATTACAACTGGTACCACAGCAATACAAAGGATCATACAGGACTATTAGGCACAACTATATGCCAACAAATTTGATAACAGAAGAAATAGATAAATTCTTGAGCACGTACATCACATACACAAACCCTAAAGACTCCACCAAAAAACTGTTAGAACTAATAAATGACTATAGTAAAGTTTCAGGATACAAAATCAACATATGATAGTCAGTAACATTTCTATATACTAATTGGGAACTATCTGAAAAAGAAAGAAATAAAACAATTCCCTTTACAATAACTACAAAAAAAAAGGCACTTAGGAATATTAACCTAGGAGGTGAAAGACCTCTACACTGAAAACTATAGAACTTTGAAGAAAGAAATTGAAAAGGACACAAGTAAATGGAAAGATATTCCATGTTTATGGATTGGAAGAATTAATATTGTTAAAATGGCTATTCTACCCAAAGCTATCTACAGACTTAATGCAATTCCTATCAAAATACCAATGATATTTTTTATAGAAATAGAAAACAATCCTAAAATTCATAGGGAACCAAAAAAGACCCTGAATAGCAAAGCAATCCTGAGAAAAATGAACAAAGCTGGAGGCATCATACTACCTGACTTGAAATTATACTACAAAGCTATAGTAACCAAAACTGTATGGCACTGGCATAAAGACAGACATATAGATGAATGGAACAGAACAGAGAGACCAGGAATAAATTCATATACCTGCAGCAACTGATCTTTGACAGCTACCAAGAATACATATTGGGTAAAATACAGTCTCTTCAATAAATGATTCTGGGAAAACCAGATAGCAACATGCAGAAGAGGAGACTAGATCATATAAAAAAAATCAACTCAAAACAGATTAAAGATTTTAATGTAAAACCCAAAACTATGAAACTACTACAAGAAAATGTAGGGGAAATAATCCACAACATGGGGCTGGGCAAGGATTTTTTAAATAAGACTTCAAAAGAACAAGTAATTAAAGCAAAAATAGACAAATTGGAATACATCAAACTAAAAACCATTTGTACATCAAACAAAAATGCTAACAGAGTGAGAGACAACTTGCAGAATGTGAGAAAATATTTGCAAGCTATATGTCTGACAAGGGGTTAATGTCAAATATATAAGAAACTTAAACAACTCAACAGCAAAAACCCAAATGACCCAAGTGAGAAATAGGCAAAGGATCTTAATAGACATTTCTCAGAAGAAGCCATATAAATGGCCAACAGGCATAGGAAAAAAATGCTCAACATCACTAATCATCAGCAAAATGCAAATCAAAACAACAATGAGATACCACTTCACTCTAGGAAGAATGGCTATTATCGAAAACACAAAAGAAAACAAGTGCTGGTGAGGAGGTGGAGAAAAGGGAACACTTGCACCCTGTTGGTGGGAGTGTAAACTAGTACAGACATTATGCAAAACGGTATGGAGCTTCCTCAAAAAAATTAAAAATAGAACTACACATAATCCAGCAATCCCACTACTCAGTATACACCCAAAGGAAATGGAATCAATACGTTGAAGAAATATCTGCACTGCCATGATTATTGCAGCATTATTTATAATAGCCAAGATATGGGATCAACCTAAATGTCCAACAAGAGATGAATGGACTTAAAAAAAGTGGCATATATACCCAATGGAATACTATTCAGCCATAAAAAAGAATGAAATCCTGTCATTTGCAACAACATGGATTGACCTGGAGTACATTATGTTAAGTCAAGTAAGTTAGGCACAGAAAGACAAATACTACATGATCTCACTTGTATGTGGAATCAAAAGAAAAAAAAAAGTTGATATTATAGAGGCAAAGAGTAGATCAGTGGTTACCTGGGACTGGGGAGGGAGGAGGAGAAGGAAAAACAGGGAGAGGTTGGCCAATGGGTGCAAAATCACAACCAGATAGGAGGAATAAGTCCTCGTGTTCTATTGAACAGTAGGGTAACTATGGTTAACAGGTGAGTTTTGCATATTACATAATAGCTAGAGGAGAGGTTTTTGAATGTTCTTGCCACAAGTGAATGGGGTGATAGTTACACTAACAACCCTGACTTGATTATTATACACATGTATATATCAAAACACCAGATTGTACCCCATAAATATGTACAATTGCAATGTGTCAATTAAAACGAACTTTTAAAATGTTTTAAAAAGTAATGAGTTCTAGGGGTGGGTCAAATACCACAATTTCCAAGTGCAATGAGTGTAAATGGTGAGTGTAAATGATTTTTTGAGATCTCTGAAGCAAATGTGATATGATAACAAAGTACCTGTAATTTCTATTGGTGACAAAGTTACAGGCAATATGAATACTTCCTGGTTTCTTGCCAACGTTCATAATTGAAGTTAAAAGTTGGTGAAAATAAAGATGTATTTTTTTCCCCATCCAAGTTCATGAATCCCTAGATTATTATGCCCTTGAGATAGAGACCCTAGATTTTTCTGATTTAAGACTCTTAGTTACGAATCTCCAGTTTTTCTGATGTCTCGGATGCTTGAGACAGAAAAAACAATGAGTAGCTTTATTCAAGTGATAAGTAGACCTGAGTGGGCATTTCCCAACCCCCACCTCCACAGAACACCCAAGTTTTTATAGTTATATCCACACAACTTGATGTCACATGTCCATTTCTCCCTGGTGATCATGGAAGCATGGTTCTAAATTCCTCAGACCCCCATTATTTCTCCAAACTGCCTCTAACATGAAAGTGCCATTATCTTCTTTGCCTCCTTTATGTATCTTTATCCCCTGGTTCCCACTTTTCTAATGACTCTAGTAAAATCACTTACAGTTGACATATAATAGATTCAGGAAGTTTGCAATGTCTAAGCACAAATCCAACTAGACTGGAATCCAACTAAGAGAATCATTAGTTGTGGGGAGTGGGTATTGCAGGCCACGGAGTCAGGCTCCTACCAGATAGGTACCAGCACCAGAACCCACCAGATTCAGTGTCTGAGACAGCACTTTTCCTAAGAAATAAGAAAGGCAAAAAGCAACTAGCATTTATCGAACACTGAAATATGCTAGGACTGGTGCTGCATTTATACTTTCTCAGCTTAATTGTCAAAAAAAAAAAAGTAGTGGGCTATTTTTATCTCCATTTATGACTGCGTAAAGAGATTTAAAAAGGCTTAAGCAACCTGCCCAAGGTCACACACAGCTAGTAAATATCATTTCTGCACCGTCCCCTTTCCTCGGCCCGCCCAGACTGCTTCCCACCCACAGCACAAGTCAATGGCTGCCACGGGAGTCATCAGCAATCCCTATGCTGCTGATCATAAAAGGCATTTTTCTGTTCTCCCAGTGCTCGGTCTCTCAGTGGCCTTCAACACTGCTGCCCACTCACTCTCTGTTGAAACTGTCCCATTCTGTGGCTTCTGCACAGATGCTTTCCTGGCCTCCTCCTACACCTTTGCCACTCCTCCTCCATTTCCTTTGCCGAGGTAGCTTCCTCTCCACCCCCTGGAGTGTGGGAGCTCTCAAGCCCCATCCTTGGCCCTCTTCTCTGACTGGACACTGTCTCCTTTGGCAGCTGACCCAGCGCATGGTGCCCATTACCCTCAATACTCACAAAAGCCCTCTCCCTACTCTGAGCCCTAGGCAATTAACTTTGCTGTCTCATGAGTGTTTCAATCCCCACATGCCCAAAGATGAGTCAACCCCCCTCCATTTCTCCAATGTCCTCTACTACAGTGAAATCACCCCTCTTCACCCAGATGCCCAAGTCAGAACCTGAGAACGGCCCATTACTTCTTCTCTTTCACACTCATGTTCAATTAAACACCAAGTTCTATAGATTACCTGCTAAGTATCTTGAATCATCCCCATTCTCTCTATCTCTCTCTCTGCCAAATCTGGTTTCAAGGTTCCATCACTTCTAATCAGAATTGCCTAAGCAGCCTCCTAGCTCCTCTTCTTGCCTCCCTTTAACTCATTTCCCCTGCTTAAGTTTTTCAGTAGTTTTCTATTACTCCTTTACATTAAGACCAAAATCCATAACATCATCTGTAAGGTCCTGTTTGGTCTGGCTCCTACAGCCCCCACCAGACTCATCTGGAGTCGCTCTCCCCTTTGACCAATCCTCTTCCATTGCCCTGAACTTCCTTCAGTTCTTCGTTACCCATACTTCTTCCAGTCTCTGAGCCTTTGCACATGCTCTTCACTCTGCCTGGAATGCTAGTCCCTGCTCTCTTCACTAAGTTAGTTCTACTCTGGATCTTAGTTTAAATGTCTGTTCCCTAGAGAAGCTTTTCCCAACCACCCAGACTAGGTCAACTCCCAACATCCCAATTTTACACTTAGGGCATATTGTCCTTTTATTTAGTGTTATAATCAAATAATTAATTCACTATTTAATATCTGTCTCCCCTTCTGTGAGGCAAGCTCCATGAGAGCAGCAACTATCTGCAGCTCAGCCCTTGTCACAACCTAGTCCCAGGCCTGGTACACAGTTGACATTTAGTACATCTCTTCTGAACTAATTAATTAATTATAGCAAAGTCTCTTTTTGCCATACTTCTCTAGACTTTTCTAGAGGGATACAGATCAACAGACAATTTTGTATGGCCAAAGAAAATGAATAAGAACCTAGTTGGAATTTAAACCTTTAAATCAAAGAATCTGAAAAGAATCCTATTCTACTTTGTTGCTACTTTTTAAAAAGGTAAGAATAAGACAAAATTTGTTATTAAAATGCACAGCTAACTCACTTATGTTCCTGGTGGTTTCCAAATGAATCATTATTCACTCACCGACAGTGATGAACAGTGCCCTCAATGAGAAAATGTTATTACCATTTGTAGTCACATTCATGGCTGTGAAAATGTACATTCTCAAGCAACCATCAAAACAGCCAGCTAACAAATGAACATGCTTTCCGTTCTGGATTTTTCAAGAAAAGTTAAATACCCATTTTAAAAAAACAACAAAGAAACCCCCATCAAACTCCAGATTTGACTAGTAACCTCCAGGCGAGGCATGACACACAGCCGAGTATGATTTAGAGGGATCAGAAAGATGTTCAAATACAGTGAGATGGCAAATGATACAATTATCTGACCGCATGAAAACTAGGTCAAACCTGACTTGTTTCTGCCAGCCTGACACGGCCACTGGTGCCCCTTACATGTGCTTTCGGTCCATTTCTGTGTGTCAACCTTTATATCAGGGATTCATCTCTGATTTAGTTAATTTTCATCACTGTTGGTAAGTGAATAACGTCTAAGATACACACATTCAGAAGTGAGCAATTTAAAACAACACGTTTGGGCTGCTAATCTCCTGCTTTTAGCATCTTTGATTTGTAAAGGAATTGTGAGCATCAGAGTGGCTTATGATACTGTGCCTCAGAAATGCTTGATTTCAGTTCTAACTACTCCATTATTGCTTTAAAAGCAGAAAGAGTCTGATGGATGCTCCATAAAACAACACTAGGAATTACAGCCTCATATTCACTGAGTGGACTGTCTGCCGTCAAAATAAAGGAGAAATACAACCTTTGAATTCTCAAGAAGCTATGTCCCTTCCCAGATAATTCTTTATTGAAAATTCCAGATATAGGATTTCCAAAATTTGACTGACAAAACTAAGTGTCCCATGCCCCCAATAGTGATGTCATTGGTTTCTAATATTAGCAGCAGAGCAGTGCAGGTTCATCTGAGAAACAGGAGCTTTTATTTTGAGTTGAGCAGGAGCAGATACTAAAAATGAACATGGTGAGATTTCCTTCTGGTATATCTGAAACTGATAAAATAGGTAAACCTGTGCAGTGAAACTATTTGGAATCAAACAGAAAAGGAATTCAATCTAATTAATAATTTGATGTGCTTACAGAATGTACATGTAGCTTCACTCATGTGAATGCTAAGGATTTAAGAAGTAAAATAAAATTATATAAAGTTGTTTTGTTGCACAATGTTGGAGAAGATGATGAAGTATTTGTGACAATTCCACATAGGTGAGATGAAGGTCCCAGGGTATGTGTTTTAGCCTAGCATGACTGGTAAACTTGGTCATTATTTGATGTTAGAGCCACACAAGCAAGCTACTCAATAATATACTTCGGACTTGTTAGATCAAATGTGTCAAGTATTTGGGCTTCTATGATCCAGCAGAGCTTAAATGGATCAAAGTAGCTGGACAATTGCCACATCTCCACTTAGTATTACACAGACATGGATAGAGGCAGGAGGATGCAAATGTGCCATGTGGAATAAAAGCAATAGCGTTGGAATTCCAGGCCCTGAATTGGCGGTAGCTAGTTCCTTCTACTTCTTTGTCTGCAAAATGAGTGGCCCCATCATGTCTGGAGAGTGCTTTACGTGGTACAAGTCTCACCAAGAGACACACACCTGGACACAGTAAAGGCAAGTGCTGGTAGACCCGGAGAGCTCTCATGCACAGAAAATGCCTCTCACTTTACCAAATTCAGGCGGTCATTACAGACCAATCCCTCTCAAAAGCGAAGCTATTTAGAGAAAGAATTAAAGGAACAAAAGAGTTAAGGGAAATAAAAACACCAAGACTCAAGTTGGGGACCTATTACCACTGTACCCATATTTGTCTGCAACTGAGCTTTTTTTACATTGTAAAATCTCCTAAGGCTTTCATTTCAGAAAAGCTGCACTGGATGTTTAAACAGCAGTGCTGAGAAAACGGGCCAGGCCACATTTAGTACTTGCAACTTTGCAATTTGTTTTTGCCGATAATCCTCAATCTTGATCTTCCAAACCCATAGTAGAGAGATCATTATCTACCTAAGTAGCTGTCATAAGGAGAATAGGGCAGGTCTCCCCTCTTTGGGTGCTGAGACAGTGCTCAGTAAGTACCCAGTGGCATTGTGGTGCCATATCATGAATTCGTAAGAAGAATCTCTGGACTAGAAAGCCTTAGCCTTAGAGTTGCCTTGTTTTGCATGATTTTCTGCACCAAGTAGCTCATCCTTATTGTTCTCAGAATCACGGAAAGATATTAAGATTACATGAAACCCCTTATCTAGATCCTTTTCTGCATGTCATCACAAAGTTGCAAACACAAGCCGCAGGTAACTCCCCCCTCCCCATGTGCTCCGTAGGTCTCCTCTGTAGGACACACCTCTCTGTACAGTAATTACATGTTTGCTTTTCTGTATCCCTCACTGGACTCCAGGCTCCTTAAGGGTAAACAACTGTGCCTTGTTGCCCTCTGTGTCCCCATGACCTTGTACATTGTCTGGAATATGATGACCTCTTAATAAGTATTTACTAATTCATCAGTACTGAATGTCTCTAGCTAGAAGACCAAGTTATTCACTCATATTTTACTTTATTTGCTTTTTTGTTTGGTTTTAGTCTTTTCTCCCCACTATATAGTTTTTGATCTAGATTGCTATCCTTTAAAATTGGTAGACTTTTAGACTACAAAGAAAGGTCTTCTGGTTACACATCTTACGGATTTCTGAGAAATGACTAGAAGAACAGGTTCTTATGAAAACTATCTTCATGGACGAGGTTCAGTTATTTTTCTCCTACTTGGAAGTGTAAAATATTTTTCACACTCACCTTTATGCAACAGCTTTCTTCCAGTGGGACACATCCAGTTAGTATGAGAAATGTTAGTACCATGTCTGTGAGAGGGTGAGCGGAGTCCGAAAGCACTGGAAACCATCATGCCTTGCGTTTGTTTACTAAGCAACATTTAGCATACATTATCACCTGGCCCGAACGCCGATGATGTCAGGTGAATTGTACAGGCATCAACATCCCATCTAACGAATGAAGAAATTGAACCCCAGGAAAAGGGAGTGATTTCCCTAAGGTCACCCAGCTAGTTGTGACAATGGGTCAGAAATTCAGGTCTTTCAACTCTTTGCATTCCGATGCAGTTTTGACTACACGTGAAATTAAATGTGTTGCTTGGTTGGCATTTTATAGACAACAATAATTAGCAGAAAAAAGAAATATGCAAAATGATAGTACTAACTGCTAACTGTAAAGAAACCAAAACTGATGACAAACAGTAGGAGACCTGGAGAAGTTGAGCCGTGCTGCTGGTTGAAAAGTTTTATGTGCATTGTTTTGTTTGGGGTGAAAGCAGGGAGGGGAATTGTATTCTTATGAGGGCATGTGTCAGAGAATAAAGGATGCCCTTTTCAGCCTCACCTCATGGCTTTGGGCTCCTACACTAATTCTGGGCTTCCTCTCTCTGAGAATTTGGTTTCTACTCTGACAGCTGTTAGTCAGAAGATAGAAAAATGGGTGCTTCTGGATCTCCACAGATTTACAGGCAAATGAATACTCCTACGTCTATCTCTATTTAGAAAGCAGAAATATTTCTTTTCCTTGATAAATTTTTGGGGATGAAAATCAAGAATACTGAGGAAGAAAAGAAAAATCATTTTTAAAAGACTGTCTAACCTTCCTATGGTAATTTTATGTAGACTTACATAAAAAATAATGTAATATAGTTAAGATAACCTAGATGTTAGTTTTGTATTTGTTCTTTAAATAATCCCCATTCATTAGAAACAATATTCTGTTTTGGAAGTCATGTTGTTAGTCGACAGGTCAAAAATATTTACTAAGGGTCTTTGTGTGTCAGCTCTGTTGGTGAATCATGAATGAATGGTTGGGGACTAAGATAAGTTTCTTGCTCTCAAGGAACTCACATTCTAGGAGAGAGAAAGTGAGTGTGTGAATGAATTAATAAGGAAGATAATTTGGGACTGAAAAGCTGCGCTTCGTGGGGGACATTTTGTTCTTGTGCTGAGCCTGAGCAGATTTTGCGTCTCCTCATGCCCAAATGGTGAGGAAAGAGAGACTCCCCCATGACCGCCAGCCTCATCTGCGACTCTGCCTCAGCCACTGCTCTTGTCAGGGACAATGCCACCAAGATGAGATCAGTACCACAGTTCATGTGTACAGTTTCACCTGAGGAAACCATGACCATGTGTTGCTTTATTTTTATTCCAGGAACCTTGGAAAATCAGGACTCAGAGTTTCTTGCTTGGGTCTTGGTAAGTACTCGGGGTGTCAGGGGGTGGGCTGGAAGGTGGGAGCCCGGGGAGGATGTTGGGAGTGACTGCGGTGCAGGTGGGGATCGGCCTCAGGTGAGGAGACTTGTGGCCAACATTGCCCCACTTCTCCTTCTGAGACTTTCCCTGCCCAGCACAACCCTGTCCTGCTCAGGGCCCAAGGAGCCACTGTGTTCGTGGTGCCTTATGAGGGCTCATTGGGCAGAAATCAGTCTGTCACTAAAGTATGCCTTAGAGGAAAGGATTTGTGCATCACTTCCTGCTCAGCAAGTGTGCAGGACCACATGGCATGCTTGTATATACTCACCTCACCTCTTCCTCAATTCACCCAGATTTTCTCTATCCATCTTTATTTACCCTTTGCTTAATTTCCTCACTTATTTTTGTGTATTGTTATGTATTTTATGTACTTTTGTAGTTTGCCTTAAATACTTGGGGACAAGGCGAGATACATACACATGCACAGATATATATTTATAAATAAAAATTGTTATTTCTCCCAGAAAATGTAAATATTTAAAGAGGACTAACTAGAGATGGCAATTCTGACAGCCTAGGGATAAATCTGAAATGGTGAAATCTGAGTGTGAGACTTGGGGGGGCTTTCAGATACCCCCCAGACACTGAAAAGAAAGCCTTTGATGCCATCAGAACTATTCCTGGAACCTGAGAGAATCTAGACCAGAATGGTAGCTGAGGAAGTAGTGAGAAGTGGTCAGATTATGGCTATGTTTTGAACATAGAACCTGGAAGATTTTCTGTTGGATTCTATGTGGGATAAGAGAGAAAAAAGAAAAGTCAGAGATAACTGTAAATTATTTTGCCTGAGCAACAGAAAGGATGGAATTACTATTACGAGAGATGTGGAAGAATGAGGGGGTAGAGATTTAGGGAGGAGGGGTATTAGGAGATTGATTTTGGACCTATTAAATTTCAGATACCTACTTGGCACCCAAGAAAAGTTGTCAAATAAGCAAATGGATATATGAATCTAGAGTTTAAAAGAGAGAACTGGGCTAGATATATAAACTTGGGAGTTATCAAAGTGTAGATGCTGGCTACGCCATGATGCCAGATGAAAACACTAAGGGGAGTGCATATCGATCGCAAAGAAAACACAGGGCATGTGGTCTGAGACCAGGGAAATCCAACCTTAAGAAACTGAGGAACTGAGGGAGAGCCAGTAAAGACAACTGAGAATAAGCAGCCAGTGCAGTAGGAGGAGAACCAAGGGGGAATGGAGTTCTGGAATCCAAGTAAAGAAAACATTTCAAGGCAGATGGAGTGGCTGATCTTATCAAGTGCAGCTCACCCATTAAGCAAGATGAGGGCCAAGAGTTTACCACTGGATTTAGCAACATGGAGGTCATCGATGACTTGGAAAAAGTCAGTTGTAGTGGAGCGGTAGGGGCTAAAGCATAAGTGGAATGTGCTCAAGGGGTAATGGATAGAGAATAGCTGAAGGCTACTCTTTTGATGACATTTGCTGTAAAGAGAAGTGGAGAAATGGAGTGGCACTGGGTGGGCAAATGTGGTCAGAGAGGTTGCTTTTACACATGGGATAAATGACAGCATATTTATACACTGTTGGGCAACCCTTTTGAGAAGAAAAAAATGCTTCAGGAGAAGGAGAGAGCAGGATATCTGGAATGATTTCTGTAGGACACAAGGAGCCCACAAGAAGAGGAACATGAAAGAAGGCAGAATCCATGGGGTTGAAGCTTGTGGGGGATTGACAGGTGGCGGCGGTGGTGGAGGTATCCTGTTGAAGTTCTCTTCCATTGCTTCTATATTCCCAGTGGAAGTCAGAAGCAAGGTCATCAGCTGTTAGGATAAGAAGGAGGTGTTGGAAGTTTGAGGAGAGAGAGGACGTCTAGGAGAGCCGAAGAGTGAATTGGCCAGGGGCAGGCATCGCGGTGGCCAGACAGCATTAAGGACCTGCCTGAGAGTAGTGCTAATGAATTTGAAGTCAGACCATCTCCACGGGTGTTTTTCCTCCCGCCAGGTTCAGCTGTGCAAGTTCAGGGGGATTTTTATAAGATGAGAAGGAGAAGGGAGAGAAGCTGAGGGTTTATTTGAGGTGGTTATTGTAATGGTGGACCATGGAATCTAACTGAGAAGGAGAAAAAATGAGGACCAGAGCCAGGAAAATGAGCCAGAAGCTAAAATGAGGAAACAGGGACAATGAAAAGTGGGTAGGATCATTGAACTGTACATCCTAGAAGGACCGAGGAATTGTTGAAGTGAGGACGCTAGAGACAGTCAGCTGGAAGAATGGAAAGTGGTGGTTGGAAAGGGGACCGTTTGAAAGTGAGGTCTAGGAGGGGCTCAGTTACTGGTAGTGACAAACTCTGAGGGGTGTCCACTGGGAGAGAATGGCCTAGGTTGTGTCGAACACAGATGAGTGGAGGAGAGGAAGTCAAGAATCCAAGAGATAAAGGTGCAGGGAAGGACGTCTTTGGGGTCATTAAAACCTCTAAAAAAGTATGACAAAACTAATATTGGAGAGAATGACAGTGAGACAGGAGCTAAAGTTTTCACAGAATGGGAGAGGGTGGGTAAGTGACTGCAACGTGTGGGGCACATGGTGTGCGATTCGAAGCTTGTATGTGGGGCGATAAAGGTGCAGGGAAGGACGTCTTTGGGGTCATTAAAACCTCTAAAAAAGTATGACAAAATTAATATTGGAGAGAATGACAGTGAGACAGGAGCTAAAGTTTTCACAGAATGGGAGAGGGTGGGTAAGTGACTACAACGTGTGGGGCACATGGTGTGCGATTCGAAGCTTGTATGTGGGGGAGGGAAACTTCAAAGACACTGGAAGCCACTGATGTCTGAGTTTTTCTGGTTCTTCCTAATGATCTGACTCGGGAGGTGGAAGTGGTCTTTGTTCACTGTAAGTCTAAGGTAATTTGACATTTGCTTAATTTATGGCTCGGATCTTGTTATTCCTTACTTGTTTTTGAAAGATCCTGGAGATTTATTATCAGAGATAGTCTGATCTTCGTTTTTGGGGAATGTGCTTTATGGTAAATTATTATTCAGTATTTACTATTGAAAGAAACTACCTATAAATATAAATTTATAAACATAGTTACAAATCATTGACCAATTATCTCCGAGTTGGGATCTGGTTGAAAATAGTTTAGTCAATAAGCGCATAGAAAACTCTGTCAGAAGCCCTTAAATCTATGACAAATTCAGGTGCCCATAACTCGCTGCATGTAAATGAGTCTCCAGAGAACAGACTGCAGTTTTTATTAACACTCAATGTGTATCAGCTGCAGGCGTTTTAGTGAACTTTGAAACAAGCTTGATTCAGGAGCAGCAAGTCCTGATTTGAGCCTCAAGTTTTTCTGAGCGCCTGAACACTTGTGATAAGACCCTGCGTGAGAAACAGGAGGAAACAAGGAAGTTCACGGGGTTGACTGGTTCCATTCAAAACAGGTAACGAAGCTTGACAGCCTGAACAAGCACTCTTTGAGAACTTTCTGAGCTGCCTCTGTAAGCCAGAGAGGACAAAAAAATTCATAGAAAGGAATGACACAGCAGCCTTTGGTAACGTGTCACACTCTGCAGACCCCAGCTGTCGAATCCAGGTGGAGCTGGGTTTACTGCTGGAGGTCTGAAATGTCAGCTCAGTCATGGTCCACATTCAAATGAGGCTTTGGAAATTAAGCATTAAAACTTCCAGGCAATAAAAGATTACAGAGGTCTTTTATTGATGTACTCTAAAGGTCATGGTTAAAGCTAATAATTCTGACTTCTCTGCCAAGCTTCCTTTTGATAAACTAAGAGCATGTGTAAGTAGGAACAGAAAGGTGAAATAGCTTGAGGATGAACTGTTGAGACATCTGAAGGAACACAGGAGAGAAATGGGAAAAAAAAAATTAAGTGGCCACTCCCACCTGTGGCTTGCCATGGCTAGCCTTGATAGCCCACTACTATCAAGACCTGACGTCAAAGAAACTAACAGGAAAAGAGTAAACCCACCAGAGTGTGACCTAAAATCATCCCAGCCTAATAGAAGGTGGGATTGTCTTATGAGAGAGGAAGAATTAGAATTTATGTATTCGTTCATTCATTCATTCACTCTTAAACAAACATTTATGAAGCCAGGCATTGTTCTGGTTACAGAGGCTACTAATTGGAAGACAGCATGGATCTTGCCCTCCAATCGCTCACAGTGTTGTAGAAGTTAGGCATGCAAAAACAAGCTGACGATGTATTTGACAGATGCCTTATGGAGAGGACAGGATGAACCAAGCATGCGGAAGGTCTCTTAGGGGATTCAGGATAGCTTCACGGGGGAGGTGCCGCTTGACTTGAGACAAGTGGAAACTGCGGTCAAAGTATCCAAGACAGAGGGAGCAACACAAGCAGTGCTGGGAGGGGACCCTGTGGTGGGGAGGCTCTTGGGGAAACTAGTCATGTGTATGGAATATTGTGAGTGCAAAGTGTTGGGGGACAGCAGGAAATGGGCCTGGAAGGAAAAACAGGCCTGATCATGAGAGCCCTTGTTTGTCTTGCTACGGCATTTGGCTCTTATCCTCCAGGTCTCTGGGGTTCTTCCAAGTCTAAGGTCCCAAGGTCTCAGGAACTGCTCGGGGGCTGAGGGAAAACCAGGGCTCCACCTCTCTTCACCCTCCTCCTTCCATCTGCCATGGCTTCCTTCAAAGCACCTCCACTTTTTCTTCATTTTTTTT